>NC_081554.1:32728827-32777547 GCF_963082655.1 Stomoxys calcitrans | reverse complement strand
ACTCAACGACTTAATCGGATACAAATGAGGTACCCCAAGACTCAAGAACTTAAATATCTCGATCGGTTTATAAAGGGTGATTTTTTAGCTTTTAACTTTTTGGCAACACTGGTTTAAACAGCTCACGAACGCTTCGCGTTTTGTGTCACTGTCAACTATCTTCATAATTTAACCATGAATCGTCTTACATACGAACAATGCTTCAAATTATTGAATTTTATAACAAAATGCGTGCTTTGTTAAGAAAGTTCATCGAGCGTTCATGTTTGTTTATCTTTATACCATCCACCATAGGATGGGGTATACTAATTTCGTCATTCTGTTTGTAACTACTCGAAATATTCGTCTGAGACCCCATATAGAATATTGGTTGCCCAAAAAGTAATTGCGGATTTTCATATAGTCGGTGTGACAAATTTTTCACAGCTTGTGACTCTGTAATTGCATTCTTTCTTCTGTCAGTTATCAGCTGTTACTTTTAGCTTGCTTTAGAAAAAAAGTGTAAAAAAGTATATTTGATTAAAGTTCATTCTAAGTTTTATTAAAATGCATTTACTTCTTTTAAAAATCCGCAATTACTTTTTGGGCAACCCAATATATTATTGATCGTCGTGACATGTTATGTCGATCTAACCATGTCCGGCTGTCCGTCCGTCTGTCTATCGAAAGCATGCTAACTTCGAAGTAGTAAAACCAGCCGCTTGGAATTTTGCATAAATATTTCTTATTGGTGTAGGTCGGTTGGGATTGTTAATGGGCCATATCGGTCCATATTTTGATATAGCTGCCATATAAACCGATCTTGGGTCTTGACTTCTTGAGCCTCTAGAGGGCGCAATTCTTATCCGATTGGAATGAAATTTCGCACGACGTCTTTTGTTATGATATCCAACAACTGTGCTAAGTATGGTTCAAATCGGTTCATAACCTGATATAGCTGTCATATAAACCGATCTTGGGTCTTGAATTTTTGAGCCTCTAGAGGGTGCAATTCTTAGCCGATTGGAATGAAATTTTGCACGACGTGTTTTGTTATGATATCCAATAACTGCGCCAAGTATGGTTCAAATCGGTTCATAACCTGATATAGCTGTTATATAAACCGATCTTGGATCTTGACTTCTTGAGTCAATAGAGCGCGAAATCCTCAACCGATTTGGCTGAAATTTTGCATGACGTTTTTTATTCTTACTTTCAACAACTGTGTCGAATGAGGTTCAAAACGATCCATAACCTGATATATCTGTCATATAAACCGATCTTGGGTCTTGAATTGTTGAGCCTCTAGAGAGCGCAATTCTTAGCCGATTGGAATGAAATTTTGCATGACGTGTTTTGTTATGATATCCAATAACTGCGCCAAGTGTGGTTCAAATGTGGTGGATGGTATATAAAATTCAGCCCGGCCGAACTTAGCACGCTCTTACTTGTTCCTGGTGAACACCCCCTTACCTCGGGGAAAAGAAGACGAATATCCCTGGAACTCACGCCATGAAAATAACGATAGAGCAATACAATGCTACCCACATTCCGACGATGTTCAAGAGAAGCAATACAGTTGGATACCCTACTGTCCCCAATGAACACCATAGCTCTCCGTTGAACCCGGTCAAGTAGCTCCAAGGATGATTTTGGAGCTCGTGCCCATATGTGAGAGTTATATTCCATCCTCGGCCTGATGTAGGTAGTATAGATATTGAGAAGATCAGAAGAGGCGAAATATTTGTTGCACCGCCTAAGAAAGCCCAAGCACTTGAATGATTCTTGCGACACATCGAGTATGTGTTTTGACCAACGGACATCACGTTGTATCTTAATGCCCAGAAAATCAAGAACATCTGATTGTTCAATATCTATACCGTCGATAGATATCGACGATTGAAGTGGATCGTGAATCGCTTGTGAGACAAGAAACAGCACTGCGTCTTCTGTGGGTTAAAGTCTACTCTGTTCATTCCATCCCACTCGGAAATAGCCAACCAATCGTGGAAGAGTTTCTCATACATAATGCGCCTCCTGTCCACAATTTCTTGAAGACTGGGCCTATGGTCGAATGAATATAAATGACACAGACTACTGTCATCGGCAAATGAGTAGACTGTATTCGAAGTCTGACCCAACAGATCGTCAATGAAAATAAGAAAAAGTTAAGGGGAAAGAACAAAGGCTTGTGGCACACCTGCAGTCAATGTATACTCATCTGATGATAACCCATCTACAACAACACGTATAGCATAACAGTTCTTCTTCAATATCCTTTCTTTGCCTAAAAAGAGATAGGTCGATATAAATCAAACGAAGTTACTACCAATTCCAAAAGCGACAAGCTTTGATAAAAGTGCTTTGATAAAAGTGCAGTGCTAGACCCTATCAAATGCCAGACCCTATCCGATTTCATGGAATATATATATATATATATATATATATATATATATATATATATATATATATATATATATATATATATATATATATATATATATATATATATATATATATATATATATATATATATATATCGCCCGATTTTCACTCCTAGAGCCACAGCAAGCACATTTATTGACCAATCGTGCCAAAATATTACACAACGCTTTCCTCGATGACTACCACAATATAGATAGAGTTTGGTCAAAATCGGTTCAGATTTAGATATAGCTCCCATATATATGTTCGTCCGATTTCCAGTAATATTGCAATAAAATGTTTTTTTGTTAACCGATTTTTTATATTTTTTATAACCGAAATTTGGCAGGGGGGATTTTCTCTTGAGTCTTAATATTACTGGCGAATTTCATCGAAATCTGTTTAGATTTAAATATACCTTCCATATATGTATATCGCCCGATTTTCACTTAAATATAGCACCCACGTTGTACTTATAGGGTAGGTGTAGTCGGCATCGCCTGACTTTTGCCTTTCCTTACTGGTTTTGCTATGAGTTTACATAGGGGTTTTTCAGGGACGCTATAAAAGTAGATCGATTGAGACAGCAAACGACGCCATATTTTTTGCCGCTCTTTTGACATTTCTCTTCAGTAAGGTTTGCCATTTCACGAAGGAAAGAAATACGAACCAAAATAGAGTCGAAATTATTTAAATTTATTACCGAAATTCGGAATCATTGGCTTCAACGCTAAGAGCGCTATGTCCAATTTAGCGATGTGGCTCATTTCTGGCTGAATGGCTTCGTCAATAAGCAGAATATGCTTTATTGCTCAGACAGCAATCGTGTTCTATGAGTCATCATTGCATCCCTACAAAATTACAGTTTATGGGCCGGCGGCGTCATTGGACCGTGCTTCTTCCATGATGATAAAGACCGGCACGATACTGTGAATGAGAAACGCTACCGTTCAATGGTAACAGAATATTTTGTCCGTCCATCTGTCTGTTGAAATCACGCTACAGTCTTTAACAATAGAGACATTAAGCCGAAACATATTTATTGTCCAAAGGCAGGTTAAGTTCGAAGATGGACTATATCGGACTATATCTTGATATAGACCCATCCGTCAATTTAACGTCTTTCGCCCATAAAAGCCACATTTGTTAAGCGATTTTGCTGAGATTTGGGACAGTGAGTTGTGTTAGGCTACTAGACATCCTTCTTCAAATTGGCGCCGATCGATCCAGATTTGGATATAGCTGCCATATAGACCGATTTCACGATTTAAAGTCTTGGGCCCATAAAAGGCGCATTTATTGTCCGATTTCGTCAAAATTTGGGACAGAGAGTTTTGTTAGGACCCTCAACATTCTTCCCTTATTTGGCTCAGATCAGTCTAGATTGGGATATAGCTACCATATAGACCGATCTGCCGATTTAAGGTCTTGGACCCATAAAAGTCGCGTTTATTGTCCGATTTCGCCAAAAACGTCTGCATGCCCTGGAAGGCACAATTTTAACAACTGTAAGAAGTACGAACCAAATCGGTCTTTAACCTGATGTAGCTCCCATATAAAAAGATATCTCGATTATCCTTGTTCCATTCCTAGAAGCTTTAATTGTCAACTGGTTTGGCAGAAATATGGTAGGTAGTGTAAAATAATGTTTTAATTTTTCTCAGAATCCATAGTGGTGGGTTTCAAAGATTCGGCCCGGTCGAACTATGCACATTTTTACTTGTTTTATACGTAGGCAGTTTAAGTCTGAAGACAGGATCTATAGGACTGTACATTGGTTTAGCCCCATTATAGGCCGATCTGCCGATTTAAGGTCTTAGGTTCATTAAGGTACACTTATTATCTGATTTCAATGAAATTTGGGCAGGCCTCCGACATCCGTGTCAAATACGACCCAGCTTGGTCTTTCTTTGTATAAAGCTGCCTTACGTACCTATCTCTAGATTTAAAGTCTTGAGCCATTAAAAGAAACATTTATTATGGGATTTCGCTAAAACTTGTCACACTTAGTTGTGTTAGGCCTCTTGTCATTTTGCTTTAAGTGTGTTAAAGATCGGACTATATGGGAATATAGCTGTCAAAAACACCGATCTTCCGATTTAAGTTTCTATTGGGTTGCCCAAAAAGTAATTGCGGATTTTTCATATAGTCGGCGTTGACAAATTTTTTCACAGCTTGTGACTCTGTAATTGCATTATTTCTTCTGTCAGTTATCAGCTGTTACTTTTAGCTTGCATTAGAAAAAAGTGTAAAAAAAGTATATTTGATTAAAGTTCATTCTAAGTTTTATTAAAAATGCATTTACTTTCTTTTAAAAAATCCGCAATTACTTTTTGGGCAACCCCATTTCGCTTAAAAATTGGGTAGAGCAAGCTATGTTAGGCTCTTTGACATCCGTGTTCAATATGTCTGAGATTGGTCTGTATTTGCATATAGCTGCCAGGTGGACAAGTATACCTATACCGCTGAAATTTGAGACAGTGAGCTATTTTAGACTTGTCGACATCCGTGGCCTTTATGGGTGAGAGCCGTCTATATTTGGTTATAGTTGACATGTATAGCCGTTTCTCGATTTATGTTCTTGGGCCCATTAAAAGGAGCCTTTATTTAGCATTGCATTTTGGTACCATGTGTTGTATTGGGTTGCCCAAAAAGTAATTGCGGAATTTTCATATAGTCGGCGTTGACAAATTTTTTCACAGCTTGTGACTCTGTTATTGTTTTCTTTTTAAAATCCGCAATTATTTTTTGGGCAACCCAATATTTGACCATTACATATCTTTCCAGCATATGGGGGACAGCGGACTTTATTCAGATATAGCTGCCTTAAAATGATTCAATAATATTTTCTTAAAATAAGTGTCTTGCAAAGAAAAAATTCAATTTATCCGTCTAAATTTAAAGCCGTTTTTATTTCATTTCCATTGTTGTTGAGCTTCGACAGCTCTTCTCACCCTGTATTCTGCCCATCATCATTGGGATGTTAGTATTAAACATTTGTTTAACAACGTCTATGGCCACGTCGATTACACAAAAGGTGTATAGGTGAGATTTTAACAAAAAAATACGCTCTAGTGCGAGCATTCCATGTTGTTGGAAAATGATTTGTTCAATGTTAGCAATTATATTTTTTATGGCATACCCCGCCAATGTTTTGTGTACGTTGCCTTTCCGCCCGAAAGCCAAACATGTAACATTGGAACCATTAATTTAGACACAATGTAAATGGTTTTGTTAAAATACAGATTTTTTTCCGCTGTTGCTGGTGCTCACCTCGGTCTCTGTTGTATGTGTGTTTGTGCGTGTGTGTGTGTCCTTAGCAATTGTGAATTTTTGAATACTTTTAGCCTTTGTGGGCTACACGTTTTGGTTGTTATTTTGGGTATTGTTGTTGGCTTTTACGATGACATTTATGGTTTTGGGAACGTGATCCTTTGTTCCGCTCGTATTGTGCTGAAATAAAACAAATGTTCGCCCCCTACATACATACAGGAGACACAAGCTGCATTGATGTAGAGAGGGGGGTAGGGGCAACCCTGCAAAGAAATTAATACATTTATGTGGGGGGGGGGGGGGGGTGTTTTCACGAGATGATGAAGTGAACTTTCGTGTTGCATACACACATGTTATGGTCTAGATGAAATAACAGTTTCATGTTGTTGTTGGTGTTTTGGGGAGGCTTTATTTGTTCTTCTGGACATCATTTCCATTTTTGTGTTGGCAACTGCAAACATTGAAGTATAGATTGAGAGCACTCAACTCGTTACATAAAATAACGTCCCAAAGGTTAGACGACCTAATGAAAAATAGGGCTATTCATCTAGCACAGAAATCAAATCTTTTGGCAACACAATGCCTATTTTAAAATACCCAGCAATTTAATGGAGTCCCTTGTTGCAGTTCGGGTGAAAAATCAAATAAAAGTCAATCAATGGTCCTAATCACACTAAAACGGCTTTAGTTAGCAGAGGTGAAACCCTTGAAAAGTTGTTATTTATAAATGGAATTGTACATAAGTGAGGGCTGTGCATGGAAAATCTTTCAAATATGACATGTGAGAGGTAAAGGTGGTTATCCAATGTAATTATACCCACCACCATAGGATGGGGGTATACTAATCTAGTCATTCCATTTGTAACACCTCGAAATATTCCTCAAAGACCCCATCTTTACATATAAAAATCAATTTGTGTTTGTTTGTTTGTTCCGTATAGACTCAAAAACGTCTGAACCGATTACCTTGAAATTTTCACAGAATGTATAGGTTGATCTAGAAGGAAACATAGGCTATATAATTTTTTGATATCGGGAGGGGGGCGGACCCTCCCCCTTACCACAAAAGTACTACCCAAAAATAAAATTGGACCGATCGGGACAATATGATATTCAAATGAAAGGTATTCAAGAGAAGAGTACGAATTTCATAATAAAAGTTGGGTCCACGTACATGGGGGGGGGGGGGGGGGGGCGCCCAGCCCCAAAACCCCTTAAAATATGATTATTTGACGATCATGACAATATAGAACTCAAATGAAAGGTATTCGGGAGTAGATGACGAATATGATCAGAAAGTAGGAATAGGCTTTATAAGTTACTGATAACCGAAGGGGGCGGACCTTCCACCGTTACCCCAAAAAACACCACCCAAAATCAAAAGTCGATCGATAAGGGCAATATGGGTATCAAATGAAAAGTGTGCAGGAGTAGATAATGAATCTGGCATACAAATTCATGTCATAGTGTGGGGGGTCACCCCACCCCCAAAACAACGTTCAAAATGGGCACATTAGCCAATCACGGATATATGAGACTCGGTTTGTACGCGTTCAGCGTCATAGGTTACAATGGCATGAATTCGATATCCGCATTCAAGGCGAAGGATCCGCACCCTAATAAGATATAAGAGAGTTAAAGAAGGCGCAGGATAGGGATTGCAAATATGCCATATCGGTTCAGATTAAGAAAAAGCTCCCATATAAACCGATCTCTCGATTAGACTTCTTGAGGCCGCATTTTTTGTCCGAGTTGGCTAAAATTTTGAATGTCTCGATTTGACTTCTTAAGTCCTTACAAGTCCCAATTTTTATCCGATTTGGCTGAAATTTTGTATGCGGTGTTCTATTGCGACTTAACTGTGCCAAATACAATCATAATCAGTCTATAACTGATATAAATAGCTCCCATGTAAACCAGTCTCTCAATCATCCTTGTTCGGTTCGTAGAAGCTTTAATTTTCGCTGGTTTGTCTGAAGTTTGGTATGTAGAATAAAACAAGTAAAAGCGTGCTAAGTTCGGCCGGGCCGAATCTTATATACCCTCCACCATGGATCGCATTTGTCGAGTTCTTTTCCCGGCTTCTCTTCTTAGGCAAAAAAAGGATATAAGAAAAGATTTGCTCTGATATTAGAGCGATATCAAGATATGGTCCGGTTTGGACCACAATTAAATTATATGTTGGATACCTGTGTAAAATGTCAGCCAATTCGAATAAGAATTGCGCCTTTGTGGGCTCAAGAAGTAAAATAGAGAGATCGATTTATATGGGAGCTGTGTCGGGCTATATACCGATTCAGACCATAATAAACACGTATATTGATGGTCATGAGGGGATCCGTCGTACAAAATTTCAGGCAAATCGGATAATAATTGCGACCTCTAGGGGCTCAAGAAGTCAAGATCCCAGATCGGTTTATATGGCAGCTATATCAGGTTATGAACCGATTTAAACCATACTTGGCACAGTTGTTGTATATAATAACAAAATACTACGTGCCAAAATTCATTCAAATTGGATAAGAATTGCGCCCTCTAGAGGCTCAAGAAGTCAAGACCCAAGATCGGTTTATATGGCAGCTATATAAGGTTATGAACCGATTTGAACCATACTTAGCACAGTTGTTGGATATCGTAACAAAATACGTCGTGCAAAATTTCATCCCAATCGGATAAGAATTGCGCACTCTAGAGGCTCAAGAAGTCAAGACCCAAGATCGGTTTATATGGCAGCTATATCAGGTTATGGACCGATTTGAACCGTACTTGGCACAGCTGTTGGATATCATAACAAAACACGTCGTGCCAAATTTCATTTAAATCGGATAAGAATTGCGCACTCTAGAGGCTCAAGAAGTCAAAACCCCAGATCGGTTTATATGGCAGCTATATCAAAACATGGACCGATTTGAACCATACTTGGCACATTTGTTGGATATAATAACAAAACATGTCGTGCAAAATTTCATTCCAATCGGAATTGGAAAGAATTGCGCACTCTAGAGGCTCAAGAAGTCAAGACCCAAGATCGGTTTATATGTCAGCTATATCAGGTTATGGACCGATTTGAACCATACTTGGCACAGTTGTTGGATGTCATAACAAAACACGTCGTGCAAAATTTCATCCCAATCGGATTCAAGCGGCTAGCTTTACTCCTTCGGAAGTTAGCGTACTTTCGACAGACAGACGGACGGACGGACGGACAGACGGACGGACATGGCTAGATCGACATAAAATTTCATGACGATCAAGAATATATATACTTTATGGTATCTCAGACAAATATTTCGAGTAGTTACAATCAGAATGACGAAATTAGTATACCCCCCATCTTATGGTGGAGGGTATAAAAATGCCCTTCAGCAAATTTTATTTTGCATACATTTTTAGCAGTATCCATGGTGGTGGGTTCCCATCTGTCCGTCCGTCTGGCCGTCCGTCTGTCCGTCCGTCTCTCCTTTGAGAGATGTGTAGAATGTATGTTGGGTTCTTCGACATTCTTCTTCAATTCGACCCAGATCGATTCATATTTGGATATGGCTGCCATATAGACCGATCTCTCGATTTAAGGTATTTGACCCATAAAAGACGCATTTATTGTTCGATTTACGATTTCGCCGAAATTTGGGACAGTGGGTTGTGTTAGGCTTTCAGACATCCCTCTTAAATTTGGTCCAGATCGTTTTAGATTTGGATATAGCTGCCATACCAACCGATCTCTCAATTTAAATTTTTGGCCCCATATAATCCGATTTCGTGGAAATTTGACACAGTGACTTAAGTTAGGCTGTTAGGATGCGCGCACGCCACTGAGTCTTCATGGAGGACTGTGACTACCAAACTAAGGCCACAGCCATCACGGAAGGGGAAGATGGTGGCTGAGAATGGTAAGGAGCCGCCCTCTTACGGCAGAGTGGCAAGGAAGCACAACAGAGATGAGCAGAGATGATATGCAGTCATCAATATCGGCTGTGCATCCGGTAGGATTCCACCAGATCATCGGTCCCAAGTGGAGGATATGGTTAACGATCAAATTTTCGAATATGTGTGGAACTCTGTAGAGAGCCCATCCATACAAATGATGAGCTGCGAGTATAGAGGGGACATCTTAACGCTGCGTTTTGCTTCGGCGGAATGTATTGATACCGTCAAACAGCTCGTCAGAGGTATTCACGCTCCCTGGGAGGGCGCAAAGCTCGAACTGGTGAGAAAGATGGATATCCCTCAGCTCACAAAGGCTACGGTCTTCATCAAGGGATGGGGTAGTAAATTTGCGAAGGAACGCTTACTGGGATTCTCGGGCAAGCAAAACCATGATTTGGTCGCAGAGAAATGGGAAATCTTCCACAGGGAGGAGAAGGTGGAAGGAACTCCCCTTGTGGTTGGCATTGATCAAGTCTCCGTGACGAGTTTGGCTAAGACCAAAGGCATGACGCACTGCGGGAGCTAAGCTGTCTTTTTCAAGATTGGGAAGACTAGGATAGGCACAATTTGAGACAATTTAAGACATCAGGCGATGCAGTGGCAGGTATCTCAACACCGTCTAACGAGCAGGTGACTGACAACGAGACAATCACGGCCACTCTCAAAATGGGAGAGACGAGGATATGCAAAGATGCTAATATTAAAATATCAGGCAGTAAAGTGGCGAGAGACCCAACACAACCCAACAGACAGGGACCCGACGACGGACCCATCACCGACTTCAAGATTCGGTATACTGGGATAGGTAAAGATCCTAATATTGAAACATTAGACAGCACAGCAACAGGGAAGAAAATGCAACCCAACGAACATTGAGCTGATGATGGTACCATCACCTACTCCCAAGAAGCCCATACTGGGATAGGCAAAGATCCTAATATTAAAACATTAGGCAGCGCAGCGACAGAAAAGTCAATGCAGTCTAAGGGACAGTGAGCAGACGATGAGATCGTCACCTACTCCCAAGATGCCCATTTACTTAAGATTTGAAAGACTAAGATAGGCAAAGATCCAAGTATAGAAACATCAGGCAGTACAGGGAATGTAAACCCAATTGAGCCTAATGAACAGTGACCCAACGATGGAACCATTACCCACTTTATAAAGAGTCGGAAGACAAGACTGGACAAATAATCTAAAACGATGACATCAGGCATTGCAGTGACATGAAATTCAATGCAGGGACAGGAACAGGGACAGCGACAGGGAGCAGACGGAGTGAGACTGCTGCAAACGCTCTGATGGAGAAAATCAGCAAGGGCAAGAATCATATTACCTTAATTCAGGAGCCATTCAGTCCAGAATAAAGATTCTGGACTAAATCATGCACCCATCTCCCACAAATGGCGTTTTGGAAGACTGTGGTAGCTGGGAGGGTCCTCCCCAAAGGAGGGTAGAGTAAAAAATCGGTTCAGCCCTGTTTGATACGGAACAAATAAACCAACAATCCATAACACTTTGACTTTTATACATAAGAAGAAGAAGAAGAAGAAGAAGAAGAAAAAGAAGAAGAAGAAGAAGAAGAAGAAGAAGAAGAAGAAGAAGAAGAAGAAGAAGAAGAAAATGTATCTAAATATCCAGTACTCAATGTATTCTTCTTTATTTTTCTTTCTATTTCAGCTTTAATACCAACAAAATAAGGCAGATTAAATTTCAACTTAAATACCTAGAGGAAAATGACTAAATGCTCGCCTCGTTTTAGGAGGAGTGTCTTTGTGTATTGCCCAGGACACCCCTTTTCGTGTTAAATGAATAATTTAATTTAAATTGCAAAATGAAGTTATGCCCGCGAATATGGAAGAAAACAATTGAAAATGGCGACACTTGCAATAATTTAAACAAAACCTTGCCCCATTTTGTCAAGGGACAAAAGCCTCCAAGACGAAGGGGGAAGCGTAGACGTTGCGGAAACAGACACAACTCGGCGGCGGATAACAATAACATTTATGTAGCCAAGGTAAGCATGGCGACGTTAACAAGAACAACCGCCACAAGTTCGGATTGCGTTGCGAGAACAACACTACGGCCGTGTAAATCAAATACAAATTGTAAAAGGAAACAAACAATTCAGGGAACTTTTGTGAAAACCATGAACAAGGATAAAATTAAAGAAATATGTTCTAACGACAACAGCACGACAACATCCAATAAGAATGATAATAAATGCTGCGCCATCAGTCGGGGGGAGGGCATTGCTCGATGTGGTAAGGCTGGCATCAGCAGGGGGAACATGGCGAATATGACCTCGTCATTATTACCTCGAGCACAGGCAGCTTTTGTCATAACCTCGATGGCCCAACATGCTTTGCCCAGAGCAGGAACTTGTATTGCCGGAAACGGAAACTGCGAAACTGTTCAATTAAATTTAAAACAGAACAAACAATACCAACTACACCAGCATCGTTGCGGGCCAAAAACACAGTGGGCAGGCGAACAAATGCTGGTGGCAAATAAACAATGCGACAAACACAACAATCCTACTGCAGCTGAGAGTGCAACCGACCGCCTGTCAGGCGAACTAACAACGGCAACTGGGACAGCAACGTGCGCCCCAAATACAAAGCCACTTTCGGCCATAATGGAGAAGAGGAGAATATCTGCGCTACCACCAACCCCGGGTGTGCCGTGGCAAGACCATTGTCAGGACTCACCGCAATCACCCTTAACATTTTCATCTTATTGGTCGCACAAAAAACGCCTGCAATTTCATTCATCAGCAGCAGCAGCAGCAGTGGTAGTGGCAACAGCAAAACCACCAATAACAGCAACAATAACAGCAGCAGCTTCTTTCGTTTACCCAACCCCAAGGAATAAATTGTTCCTTGGAATGCTTATCACGCTGCTGGTTCTCAACGTATGCCACAATAATGGTAAGTTTGTGCTTCCATTCTTTTTTTTTTTTGAAAAGAAAATAAATTTACATTTATTTTAAGTTTTCATAAGACCCTAAACAAAGCTTGCGGACCTCATCTACCTTAGGGCAGGAAGCAAACAATTTCTCATACCCATTTTCGTGGCATGCTGTGCTTTGGAATACACAGCAACGACCACAATCTTTGAAGAATATTGAGTTGATTTGATATGGAGGACTCCATGCTATTTGGAGAGAGAGTCCTGTAGGATATTGCTTTTTATTTTCCAAAGAAATTTGTTAAAGTCAATTCTCCTTTTAAAGTTTTAATTTAATATAAAAAATTAGCTAGAATAAAAGGCAAAATTTTCAATTTGCCCATGAACATGCCATTAAGAAACTGTGACACATTTCTGTCATATCAATGAGTGCTGTGCGATTCAAGTTTAAGCTCAATGAGGAGGACCCACTCTTTATAGCCGACTCCGAACGGCGTTTCGCAATGTCGATACATCTTTTGTCATAGTCCCCCCCAAAAAGGTCGCCAGCATGACAATAGGAGGCGATAACCAACGCTCGATCCCATGGCAGCCGGTTGTGCGTACCGGATTGACCCGATGGAGTCCTTCATCGGCAAGTCCTGCCGCTTCAGTGCTACAACAACAACCAACTCTGAGAATTTTTACTCATGTTCTCGCCCGGATTCGAACCCAGGCGATTAGCGTCAAAGACGGACATGCTTGCCGCTGTGCTACGGTGGCATCCAATTACTATACTGGCAGTAACCAGGGCGATGAGGTAACAACGGTCTTATAGTGTAAGAAGGAGAATTTCGTCTTCTTTGAGTGTTACACGATCCGCATTATCTGGATTCAAGACCAAAGCGAACTATTGTGGAGTGTTAAGAGCAGACGATTAAGCTGTAATAGCCAGAACTTGGCAAATGCAAAGCCTTTAAGCCAAATCAGCCCTGGTTTAAAAAGTGCGCGACGAGGCCGCATGCAGGACCACTGAACAGTAAAATGCTAGGAACGACGACGATAATCCTATGGAGTGATTCGAATCGATACTAGAGGGGTAGTAAGAAGTAGGTCAGTATGGCTTGCGATATCATAATGGTACACATAGCACTAAGGAAATATTAAAACAAAACAAGATGAACTGGAACTAGGAACGTTGACGCATCTAGGCAAGAGGGGACAGACGACTGCAGTCGACAGACTTGGCAAATTCAAACCTTTAAGTAAAAGCAGTCCTTGTTTAAAACGGGAACTACGAGGCCGAATGCAGAAACACCGAACAGTGAAATATTAGGAATGACGACGATAATCCTATGGAGTGGCTCGAATCGATACAAAAGGGGTATTAAGAAGTAGATCAGTACGGCTTGCCATATCATAATGGTACACATAACACTAAGGAAATATTAAAACAAAACTAGATTAACTGGTCTGCCTTCCTGCTCCTTTTTTCCAATATAAGGGATAAAAGTGGTCCCACAGAGCCTTGGCTCCAATAGCGCTGTATACTCCCAAATAACTAACACTTGAGCTTCATATCGGTAGTTTTCTGTTATGACATCCAACAAATCGGTCTACAACCTGATCCCATTGAAAACTGTCCGCCTGTCTGCCTGTCTCCATGTATTCTTGTGATCGGCGCAGCGAAGTCGTGGTTGGAGTTTTGCAGTAGGAGTCGAACAATTTTCCCGGAAATCGGAATCGAGTAAATACCATCTATTCGGACTCCGGACAAAATAGAACAAATAAAAAGGCGTAAAGTTCGGCCGGGCCGAACTTTGGATACCCACCACCTCGGGTATACATGTAAACCACCTGTCTTCATAATCCGGTGAAAAATGGATAATTTATGATCCCCATAGCAGCTGTAACGAAATATGGTCCGATTTAACCCAAATTCGATACGGACATTGCGTGGTCTAATAAGAATAAGTCATTGTTCAAGTAGAACAAAATATTGGCCTTTTTGGTAGCCATATATGTGGCAGGATTCAAGTTGGCCTGAAGGATGTCGAAGGGTCTAACACAACTTACTGTCCCAAATTTCAGCAAAATCGGATAATAAATGTGGCTTTTATGGGCCCAAGAACCTAAATCGAGTGATCGGTCTATATGGCAGCTATATCCAAATCTGAACCGATTTGGACCAAATTGAAGTGGGTTGTCGTCTAGATGACAGCTATATCCAAATCTAGACAGATCTGAGCCAAATGGAAGAAGAATGCTGAAGGGCCTAACACATCTCACTGTCCCCAATTTATGCGAAATCGGACAATAAATGCACATTTTATGTGCCCAAGACCATAAATCGAGAGATCGGCCTATATGGCAGCCATATCCAAATCTGGACCGATCTGAGATATATTGCATAAAGGTATCGAGGGGCTTAATACAACTGACTATCCCAAATTTAGACAAAATCGGACAATAAATGAGCCTTTTATGGGCTCAAGACCTTAAATCGAGAGATCGGTCTATATGGCAGCTATATTCAAATCTGAACCGATCTGGATTATATAGCATAAAGGTAAATCGACTTAGCTATGTCCGTCTCTCTGTCTGTCTGTCCATGTTAATTTGTGTACAAACTACGGGCCGCAATTTTCATCCGATCGTCTTAAAATTTGGTATGGGCATATTATTCGGCCTAGAGACGAAGTCTATTGAAATTGGAAAAAATTGGTTCAGATTTAGATATAGCTCCCGTATATATGTTCGTCCGATTTGCAGTAATATGGCAATAAAATGGTCATTTGTTAACCGATTATCTCGACATTCGGCAGAAAGGATTTTCTTATAAATCTCCATATTACTGGTGAGTTTCATGGAAATTGGTTCAGATTTGGATATAGCTCCCATATATATTTTCGTCCGATTTGGAGTAATACAGCAACAAAATGGTCATTAGTCAACCGATTCTCTCGAAATTTGGCAGAAAGGATTTTCTTATGACTCCCAATATCACAGATGAATTTCATAGACATCGGTTCCGATTTGGATATAGCTCCCATATATATTTTCGTCGGATTTGGAGAAATACAGCAATAAAATGGTAATTTGTTGACCGATTCTCTCGAAATTTGGCAGAAAGGATTTTCTTAGAACTCTCCATATTACTGGTGAGTTTCATAGAAATCGGTTCAGGTTTGGATATAGCTCCCATATATATTTTCGTCCGATTTGAAGTAATACAGCAAAAAATGGTAATTTGTTTACCGATTCTCTCGAAATTTGGCATGAAGGATTTTCTTATAATTCTCAATGTTACTGGTGAATTTGATAAAAATCGGTTCAGATTTGGATATAGCTCCCATATATATTTTCGTCCGATTCGGAGTAATACAGCAATAAAATGGTCTTTTTTTAACCGATTCTCTCGGAATTTGGCAGAAAGAGTTTTCTTATGACTCTCAATATTAGTGGTTGAATTTTATAGAAATCGGTTCAGATTTGGATATAGCTCCCGTATATATATGCGTCCGATTTGGAGTAATCCAACAGTAAAATGGTAATTTGTTGACCGATTCTCTTGAAATTGGTGGGAAGAACTTTCTTGTGACTCTCAATATTACTGGAAAATTTCATAGAAATCTCTTCAGATATATATATCGCCCGATCTTCACTCCTAGGACCACTGCAAACGAATTTATTGACAAATCTTCCTAAAATTTTGTACAACGCTTTCTCGACGAATCCAAGGTGGTGAGTTTCAGCCCGGCCGAACTTAGCACGTTTTTACATGTTTCCAGTAGTTATCTATATTGATACTAATATTATTCCTTTTTAAATGTTTGGAGTTAGCCATGACTGGCATTTAACCAAAATGTCCTGCAGAATGGTATTTGTATGTTAATGTTAATGCTTCTAAAAAGTCATCACATATCAGCAAATTTTTAAAGAGTTTTTTTATTTAAATTTTATATCTTTAAAAACTACGCCTTGGCCATGCATAGTACTTCAGGCAAATGATTAATTTCACAGAAGGAGAAAGTGAAAAGTGGCGATTTGGAAAAATCTTGAGATGAGTACCATAAATCTTTTGTGTTTATGCTGTTCCAAAAATAAACTTAAGCGGATCTTTGTCTTCACATTTATCTCTCTCTTGCGGGTGCTTTCATCATTTCACAGGGTGGCGAGGGGGAGGAAATATGTAAATTTATATTGAAAAGTTATTTTGTTTATCTGGTGTTTTCTTTTGTTTTTTTTTTTTTTTGTTTCCTTGTGTCTATTCAAAGAAAGCCTTGCCCATCACCATCGTTGTCGTCGTCGTAGTCGACGTCGTCATCATCATCGCCATCATCATTGATTTCTGCCAACATAACAATATTTTATCTTAATCGGAAAAAATCAAAAATCGCCTGGAGTCCTTTCGCAAGGATCCTTTTGTTTGTGTTTGTTTCTTATTTTTTCATTTTTTTTCAGTCCTCAATCACACAATCATGTCGGTGATGTAGTTTTCTGGTAGGACAAAGGGGGAGAAATGTTAGCCTTGAAGATGGTCCCCACTGCCCCTTACAATGGCAGCGTTTTTTTTTTTGCTTTCTTGTTTACTCTTTACAAGTTCAGTTTGTTTACTTTTCCTTCCTGCGGGCATGTAAGGCCAAAGGAACATAAAGCATCACTTTTTGCTGCCATCCAAGTGCGCAAAGTAGAGAAAAAGTTTGTTTAAAAACATATTAAACATTTTCCGAACTTTTTGCCAGGGCAAACTTGGAAACAAGAAATATTATTTTCAACAAAACAACCAGGAATTTACTATTAAACAGGCCTTGCGCTGCCCTTTTTTGCCAGCATTTATTTTTTTTTTTTCACTTCAGAAAAACTTGTTTAATGTTTCACAAAGAAAATTTCTTATTAAATGTAATTGTATCTTTTATTGTTCACCATGATAAACACGAGTGCGTGAAAACTATGGAACTCTTTGGCTAGTCGAAGTGAGCTAAGGGAACAAAACTTAGGGCATATGGACAAGAAGGTTCAATATCCTCAAAAATATTGGTCTTTACAACAACTGACTATAAGGAAGTGTAATGACATGAGAAAGGCTTTGCATGAATTTGCTAGAAAAATGCAAGACCAATAACACTACAGGAAGTGTGACGGATAAGAAAAGGGGTTACAAAAACACCAACAGATGATGTGCTGTATTATAGCTGTCATGATACTGGACATTGTGTTGGTTGTGGATTTTTGGTTTATAGCAAACTAATACACGTTGTCTTTAGATTGTCGTAAGCATAGGTGAATAGCATACTCGTGTGTTCTCTTGTCAGTAGTGTGTCATGTCTATTCACATCTGCATCTCGCATAATCTTCCCTAGCAGTATATTAAAGAGATCAAACGATTAGCTGTCTTCCTTTTTGAAACCTCGTTTGCTAGATATTCGGAGATATCCTTTCCTATTCTAATTGAGAAACATGTATAAGGAAGGGTCATCCTGCAGGGATACCTATACTCAGACATTGCTCGAAATACCTTTAGGGCTGTCGAAAGCGTCTTTGTAGTTAACTAAGGCTTAGACGCAGTGTGAATATCTGGTCTATGGTGCATTTACCAGGTCTAAGGCCGCATTGATAGGGCCCAACTATCTCATTGACTTAAGGTTTTAATCTTTCATCCAGTACACTCGACAGTATCTTGTATGCCATGGGGAGGATGCTTATTTCTCTGTAGTTGGCACGGTTCGTCTTGTCTCCTTTCTTGTGTACGGGACAAAGTGTGCTGAGATTCCAATTATCGGGTATGCGTTCTTCTAGCAAGACTTTCAAACGAGCTGATACATGCGCCTTATCAGGGTGCAGCCTTCGGTCTTAAATAGTTCTGCAGGCAACCCATCGGCTACTGCTGACATGATGTCTCAACCTCCTTAAACACAGCATCTGTCTTCCATTCTTCTTTTCCAGGAATGCGAATCCTGAAGATCTTATCTTGAATTGGTTTTGGTGCAATGTTGTCTAAGACCTTTCTCCTCATTCAAAATATCTAGAATGAACTAGATCTATGGGCACACCTGCCCTCCCAGCCCGTCTTCGTTTTGGATCTCAATGCTTCCGTGATAACGACTCAAGCTAGTTTTTGCACCTTCTGGAACTCCCTGAAACAAGTTTTTATACCCACCACCGACGGATGGGGGTATATTCATTTTGTCATTCCGTTTGCAATAAATCGAAATATCCACTTCCGACCCTATAAGGTATATAAATTCTTGATCAGCATAAAAATCTAAGACGATCTAGATATGTCCGTCCGTCTGTCTGTTAAAATCACGCTACAGTCTTTAAAAATGGAGATATTGAACTGAAATTTTGCACAGATTCTTTTTTTTCTCCATAAGCAAGTTAAGTTCGAAGATGGGCTATATCGGACTATATCTTGATATAGCCCCCATATAGACCGATCCGCCGATTTAGGGTCTTAGGCGAATAAAAGCCACACTTATTTTCCGATTTTGCTGAAATTTCGGACAGTGAGTTGTGTTAGGCCGTTTGACATCCTCCGTCAATTTCGCCCAGATCGGTCCAGATTTGGCTATAGCTGCCATATAGACCGATCCTCCGATTTAGGGTCTTAGACCCATAAAAGCCACATTTATTATCCAATTTTGCTGAAATTTGGGACAGTAAGCTGTGTTAGGCCCTTCGACATCTACCGTTAATATGGCTCAGATCGTTTCATATTTGGATATAGCTGCCATATAGGCTGATCCTCCGATTTAGGGTCTTAGGCCCATAAAAGTCACATTTATTATCCAATTTTGCTGAAATTTGGGACAGTGAGTTGTGTAAGGCCCTTCGACATCCTTCGTTAATTTCGCCTAGATCGGTTCAGATTTGGATATAGCTGCCATATAGGCCGATCCTCCGATTTAGGGTCTTAGGCCCATAAAAGTCACATTTATTATCCGATTTTGCTGAAATTTGGGACAGTGAGTTGTGTAAGGCCCTTCGACATCCTTCGTTAATTTGGCCCAGATCGGTTCAGATTTGGATATAGCTGCCATATAGACCGATCCTCCGATTTAGGGTCATAGGCCCATAAAAGCCACATTTATTATCCGATTTCGCTGATATTTGGGACAGTGAGTTGTCTTAGGCCCTTCGACATTCTTCGTCAATATGGATCAGATCGGTTCAGATTTGGATATAGCTGCCATATAGACCGATTCTCCAATTCAGTGTCTTAGGCCCGTAAAAGCCACATTTTTTACCCGATTTTGCTGAAATTTGGGACAGTGAGTAGTGTTAGGCCCTTCGACGTCCTTTGTAAATTTGGCTCAGATCGGTCCATATTTGGATATAGCTGCATATAGACCGATCTCTCGGTTTTAGGTTTTGGGGCCATAAAAAGCGCATTTGTTGTCCGATTCTGCCGAAATTTGGGACAAAGAGTTAAGTTAAGCCCCTCCACATATTTCTGCAATTTGGTTTAGATCGATCAAGATTTGCATATAGCTGAAATAAAAACCGATTATGAATTTTCGACCGGATTTTGAGGAAAGGTGGTTCACATATATATCCGAGGTGTTGGGTATCCAAAGTTCGGCCCATTTTGTTCGATAACCTTTTGCCATCTACACTGGCTCTTGCAGATGTATATGGCGAACAGTGCCTTTCGGCATATTTCTCGGTATTCCCCCTTTAGAACAGTTTTGAATCGAGAATTAGAATCAGATATTTCGTCTACTTCGACAACTGCAAAGTGGTCTCTTGGGGAGACTGGAGCTAAAAATCCAATATCTTTCATCTCTGAGTGAAAAAGATGAGCCCATTCTTTCTTGTAGCCTATCTCCACTGTCTTCTCAGTGACTTCTCTAAGATCTCTTTGAACGTCGACAGAAACTTGACCACAAGCACGATATTGTCCGTATTTCCATATGAGATCGTATAGGACTTCATTTATCACGAGTTTCCAGAGAATTAGCGAAAACACCCTCTTGAGGCTTTCCCTTGCAATCCACCTTCCGACCACATAGCGTCTCATCCGTTCACCCTCATTTTTTAAAACCAATGAAAGCCGCCATGGCATACACCTTTATTTGGAGAGACGTCCTGACTATATACAGGAATTGTACGGCTCTTAATTACGTAGTAGGCGATTGGGAATTTATGACCCAGGCATATCGAAACGTTGCCGCTTTAAGCCGGGGGGGTTACAGGGTCAGGGGGTTACAGGGTCATAAACTGATATAGCTGCCATATAAACCGATCTTGGACCTTGACTTCTTGAGCGAATTGAGGGCGCAATTCTTATCCGATTTGGTTGAAATTTTGCATGAAGTTGTCTGTTACGATTTTAACAATGTGCCGAGTATGGTTTAAAACGGTATACGGCTTTTTGATGCACGCTGGTTAAATTCTTGAACGGGCCAAATCGGACCATTTTTAAATAAAGCTGCTATATAGACCGATTTTCCGATAAAGGGTCTAAAGCCCACAAATCCTTTAATTTTAATCCGATATCGCTGAAATTTGAATCAGTGAGTAGCTTAGTTGGCATCCCGACATCTCACCCAAATATGGTTCAGATAGGACTATATTTAGATATAGCTGCCATATATACCAATATCGCGATTTGGGGTCTGAAGCCCATAAAAGTTTTATTTATTATTTCGCTGAAATTTTAAACAGTGGGTTAGTTTAAGCCTCCCGACATCTGAACTGAATACGATACAGATCGGACTATATTTAGATATAGCTGCCATATAGACCGATCTCCCGACAAAGGGTCTGAAGCCCAAAAAAGCTTTATTTTCTAACCGATTTCGTTAAAATTTGTAACGGTGAGTAGTTTTAGGCCTCCCAATATAGATGGTGGTGGACGGCAAGCGATCTGGTGGGGGATGGAATACGGCTATCTAGCCAGAAGATGGCGCCGTGTGGCTTAAAAGGGGCAGCGCTGCTGATGATGCGATGACGACAATGCGACGAGGATGATTATGCGACGCCGATGGTGCTGCGATGACTCTGATGAGCTGGCGATGATGCACTGCCATGACGACGCGATAGTTGTATCTCAGCCCATGACGGCCGCAGTGTGAAAGCGACCAGCGGTAACAGGGAGAGAGCAACCAACAATTTCCCATAGCCACGCGGTTATGAGAGCAGTAGAGTGTTTACTCAGACAGGCTCTAATAGCCCAAGACCAATAGCAGATTACTTACAAACAGATAAATCTGGGTTGCAGGTGCGTGTATACGCTCAACCACCTAGAAGCTCCTATCTGTAAGCCCTCCACTGGTGCTCACCGTTTTATACCCTGGAGAGGCACACAAATCAGCTGTCAACAGTGATGTCGTATTATGGTGTTCCCATCCTCATAGTGTTGCCATCGCTGTGGTGTTGTGGCATTGCCTTCGTTGTGCTGTTCATTGGCCGTTATTATACCCTACACCACTACTGCGGTACAGGGTATTATAACTTAGTGAATTAGTTTGTAACACCCGAAAGGGTGAGAGATAGACCCATTGATAAGTATACCGATCGACACAGAATCACTTTCTGATCCGATTTAGCTATGTCCGTCTGTCTGTCCGTCCGACTGTCTGTCCGTCCAACTATCTGTCCGTCCGACTGTCTGTCCGTCCGACTGTCTGTCCGTCCGACTGTCTGTCCGTCTGTCCATGCTAATTTGTGTACAAAGTACAGGTCGCAGTTTTCAACCGATCGTCTTAAAACTTGGTTCAGGCATGCTTTTCGGCCTAGAGACGCAGCCTAATAAAATTGGAAAAAATCAGTTCAGATCTAGATATAGCTCCCATATATATGTTCGTCCGATTTTCAGTAATAATGCAATTAATTGGTCATTTCTTAACCGATTCTCTCGAAATTTGGCAGAAAAGATCTTTTTACGACTCTCGACATTACTGATGAATTTAATGGATATCGGTTCAGATTTAGATATAGCTCTAATATATATATATGGCCCGATTTTCACTCCTAAAGCCACTGCAAGCGCAATGTTTGACCAATCTTGACAAAATATTGCGCAATGCTTTCCTCGTCGACTACCACAATATACATAGAGTGTGGTCAATATCGGTTCAGATTTAGATATAGCTCCCATATATATGTTCGTCCGATTTGCAGTAATATTGCAATAAAATGGGCTTTTGTTAACCGATTTTCTCGAAATTTGGCAGGAAAGATTTTCTCATGACTCTCGATAATACTGATGAATTTTATAGAAATCGGCCCAGATTTAGATATAGCTGTCATATATGTATATGGCCAGATTTTTACCCCAAAAGCCACTGCAAGCGCATTGTTTGACCAATCTTCCCTAACCTTCGCACAACGCTTTCATCGACGACTGTGACAGTATCTGAGAAACTTGTTCAAAATCGGTTCACATTTAGATATATCTCCCATGTATATGTTCGTCCGATTTGCAGTAATATTGCAATAAAGTGGTCAATTGTAACCCGATTTTCTCGAAACTTGGCAGGAAGGATTTTCTCATGACTCTCGATATTACTGACGAATTTCATAGAAATTGGCCCAGATTTAGATATAGCTGTCATATATGTATATGGCCAGATTTTCACCCCAAGAGCCACTGCAAGCGCATTGTTTGACCAATCTTGCCAAAATTTTGCACAACGCTTTCCTCGACGACTACTACATTATCTGAGAAGTTTTTCTCGAAATCGGTTCAGAAGTAGATATAGCTCCCATAAATATGTTTGTCCAGATTTTGGGTAATTTGCCATAATTTTGTCATTTGTCAACTATAGTTTTTATAGTTTGAACATATTTGCTCGCCAAGGTCCATCAAAATTGGATCAGAATTTGATATAGGTCCCATATTGTATTTAGAGGGTAGGTGTAGGGTATTATACAGTCGGCATCACCCGAATTTTGCCTTTCCTTACTGGGGTTTGAAAAGCTTTGTGGCCAAAAATGAGCCGCGACTTCCTGAGAACACTTTCCCAAAAATTAGACTGCGAATGCAACTTTGTAAAGATTTAAGTGCATACTCTGGTTAGACTTTCTAATCAAGAAAAGTTCCAATCGCTCGTCCAATGGGGGTAAATATAATTTATTGACCTTTTCAATCGTCTTAATTGTGATTATTTATTAGCATTGGCTAAACAAATTTCAATCAAAGAAAAATCTTTAAAACTGATCAAATATCTAAATGTAAAGGGCAGATAATTTTGTGAGGAGTTCTGGTGAAAAATGCATAAAAATCGGCTATATGTTATCCTCCATGCCATTTCTGTGTATGTGTCTGTAGCAAATAAAAGAACAATTTGTGTTTATCGACTTCCAAACCTTGGGATAATTTTAATTAATTTACTTTTTTAATTAACATTGTTCAAATATTTTTCCATTCAAGCATAACAAACCTCCGCACAAAACGAAAAAATTGGAAAGTGTGAGTGTTAAATGAACATTTCATTAAAATTTAACTTTGCCAACAATATTGACGTTTTTCTTTTTCGTTATCGGAGTGTAACCAAATATTTCCTTTTTTTGGGGGGGTTTGCCTTTGTGTTAACCATTTTGCCTGCGCCAAAAGGGTTGGCATACTTGCGGTATTGTGGCGCTTCACATAGGCAGGCGTACACTGAATGAGGTATAGGTGTAAATGGATACAAAGAGAAAAACATCAGCATAAAATTCTATGGTTTAAGGATAAGATAACAAAGGGATTCATAATAGACTATTTACCTTGAAATTTGGGTCGATAAGGCCATGTGAAAAACACCGAACGAACATGAACCCAACAAAAACAGAAAAGAAACAATCACTCAATTTCATGTTAAAGCGGTCCTTAAGGTAAAATTTGCTATAACTTAGATGATTTTTCAAGTGTATGCTGAAGATATGAACACAATAAATTCTCTTAAAGCCGAAGAAGGTGAAAAGTAACACAAAACAAAATAAAAGCGAGGTGGAAAACTGTAATAAGGTTGCATTTTATACCCACCACCATAGGATGGGGGTATGCAAATCTAGTCACTCCGTTTGTAACACATATAAAATATTGATCTGAGACCCAACCATTCTAAGTCGATTTAGCCATGTCCATGCTAAGGACGGACTCCTTCTATATCTCTGTCGAAAGCACGCTCTTAAGTTTTTGCCCAAATACTTTCATATACTCGTAAAGTAGGTCGGTTGAGATTGCAATTGGGCTAAATCGGTCCATGTTTTGATCTTGATTTCTGGATACTCTAGAAGGCGCAATTCTTATCCCATTTGGTCTGAAATTCTGCACAAGATTTTCTATATTGATTTCGCCATACTTAGCACAGATTTTGTTCAAATCGATTCATTACCTCATGTAGTCGCCATATACACCGATCTTGCATCTCGACTTCTTGAGCCTCTAGACGGCACATTACCATCCAATTAAGATGAAGTTTTGCATGAAGTATTTTATTTTGATCTGCAACAACTGTGATAAATAAGGCTCAGATCGGTTCATAACATGATATAGCTGACATTAAAACCGAACTTTTGGTTTGACTTATGACAAATGTTTACCCTAAAAAATAGCAAATTTGTCATTATTGACACAAGCCATTTGGTAATTATGCCATATGCTGCTCAAATCATCATTAATAACTTTAATACTCAAAGGCCACCGTGGCGCAGAGGTTAAAATGGCCACCCATGACGCTATGACTCTACGTTAGGTTACGTGGAAAAGGGGGTGCATATATTAATCCGCCCCATGTCACAATGGACATACACCTAAGCCTGTAATTGGCTTGTTGTGCGTTCTAAAAGCCAACAAGTAAAAAGGTGTTAAGTTCGGCCGGGCCGATCTTTGGATACCCACCAACTCGGGTATATATATAAACCACCTTTCATCAAAATCGGGTGAAAATGGCATACCTTATGTCCTATAGCAGTTATATCGAAATATGTTCCGATTTGGACCAAACACTAACAAGTACAAGTCATTGTTCAATTCTGTATAACAAAATATTGGTTTTTTCAGTAGCTATATGTAAAAATAAACTGATCTGAGCCGTAAACGACATGGATGTCGAAAAGCTTAATAAAAGACACTGTGTCAAATTTCAGTGAAATCGGATTATAAATGCGCCTTTTATGGGGCCAAAACTATAAATTGAGATATCGGTCTACACGGCAGCTATATCCAAATCTGGACCGATTTGGGCCAAGTTGCTGCAAAATGACGAGGAGCACTGTCCCAAATTCCGGCGAAATCGGACTGTAAATGTGCCTTTTATGGGCCCAAAACCTTTAATCGAGAGATCGGTCAATATGGCAGTTATATCCAAATCTGGACCGATCTGGGCCATATTGAAGAAAGATGTCGAGTGGCCTAACTAAACTCGCTGTCTCAAATTCCAGCGACATCGGACAAAAAATGCGCCTTTTATGGCCCCAAAACCTAAAACCGAGAGATCGGTCTATATGGCAGCTATATCCAAATCTGGACCGATCTGTGCGATATTGCAGAAGTATGTCAAGGGGCTTAACTTAATACACTGTCCCAAATTTCGGCGAAATCGGACAATAAATGCGCATTTTATGGCCCGAAGCCTTTAAATCGAGAGATCGGTCTATATGGTAGCTATAACCAAATCTGAACCGATCTAAGCCAAATTGACGAAGGATGTCGAAGGCATAACTCACTGTTCCAAATTTCAGCAAAATCGGATAATAAATGTGGCTTTTATGGGCCTAAGACCCTAAATCGGAGGATCGGTCTATATGGCAGCTATAACCAAATCTGAACCGATCTGGCCCAAATTAACGAAGGATGTCAAAGAGCCTAACAAAACTCACTGTCTAAATTTTCAGCAAAATCGCATAATAAATGTGGGTTTAATGGGCCTAAAAGCCTAAATCGAAGGATCGGTCTATATGGGGGCTATATCAAGATCTAGTCAGATATAGCCCATCTTCGAACTTAACCTGCTCATTGGCAAAAAAAGAATCTGTGCAAAGTTTCGGCTCAATATCTCTATTTTTAAAGACCGTAGCGTGATTTCGATAGGCATACGGACAGACGGTCCCATTATGATACCAATAGCTATACTGACCTTCTTCTTGCTTCCTTTCAGTAATAGCCTAGTCTTCGCACGATCTGGATCCACCCGACCGTTTAGCGATTCCATAATGCTGCATGGGCATTCGTCACCCACTCCCTTAACTCGGACTTCGTCAACCCGAAAGGCTTCAGGTTAACCAAGTTTATTGACGGCAGTCCTCTGGTCTGCACCGCCAAATCGTCTGCCCTTTTATTTCCCCTTACTCCGTTATGGCCCGGTCCCCAAACGATGCGGATTTTCCCATCCTCAGAGAAGGCGTAAATCTCCTTCTTACACTGCATGACTGTTCGTGACCTTACCGTCCTGGTTGTTATTGCCCTTATGGCAATTTTACTGTCCGTAAAAATGTTCACACTCGACATCCTCGCGTTAGAACCACACCACTTCACGCATTCCGTGATCGCCTGGATCTCCGCCTGCCGGACCCTATTATAGTCAGGCAGTCTAAAACAGATCTCAGTCCCTAGGTTCTCAATGAAGACCCCCAAGCCCTTTCAGTCCTCTAGCTTTGATCCATCCGTATAATATGATCTTCTAGATGGAAATACAAGGGTTCCGTCAATCCAAGACTGCCGATGGCAGCAGTGCCTCGCACTCGACTTCAAGTTTCAAGTATACGATTGGAAACCTCTTCCCTTCCTTCCAGGTTTCCTATCGTCGCCTCGATTATACCGCGATGGCATGAGCTGCTCCCATCCTCAATCCATTCTCACATCGCCTTAAGTCTCAGAGCCGCAGTGGCTGCCTCACACTTAAGCTGTATGTCAATGGGTCGGATATGTAGAATAGTCTCTAGTGCCCTAGTGGGCGTGGTCCTCATCGCTCCGCTTAAGCCAAGACAACTTGTTCTCTCAACCTGTTGTATGGTTCTTATGTTGCATTTTTATACCCACCACCGAAGGATGGGGGTATATTCATTTTGCCATTCCGTTTGCAAGACATCGAAATATCCATTTCCGACCCTATAAAGTATATATATTCTTGATCAGCGTAAAAATCTAAGACGATCTAGCCATGTCCGTCCGTCTGTCCGTCTGTCTGTTGAAATCACGCTACAGTCTTTAAAAATAGAGATATTGAGTTGAAATTTTGCACAGATTCTTTTTTTGTCCATAAGCAGGTTAAGTTCGAAGATGGGCTATATCGGACTATATCTTGATATAGCCCCCATTAGGGTCTTAGGCCCATAAAAGCCACATTTATTATGCGATTTTGTTGAAATTTGGGACAATGAGTTGTGTTAGGCCCTTCGACATCCTTCGTCAATTTGGCTCAGATCGGTCCAGATTTGGATATAGCCCTCATATAGACCGATCCTCAGATTTAGGGTCTTAGGCCCATAAAAGCCACATTTATTATCCGATTTTGATGAAATTCGGGACAGTAAATTGTGCGGGGCTCATCGAAATCCTTCGTTAATTTGGCTCAGATCGGTCCAGATTTGGATATAGCTGCCATATAGATCGATCCTCCGATTTATGGTGTAAGGCCCATAAAAGCCACATTCAGACCGATTTCTTGATTTATGGTTTTGGGCCGATAAAATGCTCATTTATTGCCGATGTCCCCGAAATTTGGAACAGTGAGTGAAGTTAAGCCCCTTGACATACTTCTGCAATATCGCATAGATCGGTCCAGATTCGGATATAGCTGCCATATAGACCGATATCTAGGTTTTAGGTTTTGGGGCCATAAAAGACTCCTTTATTGTCCGATATCGCTGAAATTTGAGACAGTGAGTTTGGTTAGGCTCTTCGACGTCATTCTCAAATTTTGCCCAGATCGGTCCAGATTTGAATATAGCTGCCATATAGACCGATCTCTGGATTTAAGGTTTAGGGCCCATAAAAGAGGCATTTATTGTCCGATTTCGCCGAAATTTGGGACAGTGCTTAGTGTTAGGCTCTTCGACATGTTTATGCAACTTGGCCCAAATCGGTTCAGATTTGGATATAGCTGCCATGTAGACCGATATCTCGATTTAAAGTCTTGGCCCCATAAAAGGCGCATTTATAATCCGATTTCACTGAAATTTGACACAGTGACTTATGTTCGGCTTTTCGACATCCGTGTCGTATATAGTTCAGATCGGTATGAGGTATATGAGTATAAGGTATGAAATTTTCACCGAATTTTGATGAAAGGTGGTTTACATATATACCCGAGGTGGTGGGTATCCAAAGTTCGGCCCGGCCGAATTTAACGCCTTTTTACTTGTTTCTCCATAGCATAGCTATGACCCTATGTCATCAAAAAAAAAAAAGGTTTCAGCGGGGGTTATCCCCTCGTAATGTTGGCGGTGTTTCTGAAGTACTTTACAATCTGCTATGGACGCCATGTAAAAACTTCTCCACAAAGAGGTATTGCACGCCGTTCGGACTCGGCTATAAAAAGGAGGCTCCTTATCATTGAACTTAAAAATCTAGAATCGGACAGCACTCTTTGATATGTGAGAGGTTTGCCTCTGATCCTTAATGGAATGTTCTTGTGGTTGTTGTTGTTGTAGAAATTTTGTACAACGGCTTCACTCATGACCACTCATTCTCTATGCGTTTCCAATATGGTCTGAATCGATCAATAGCTTGATACAGCCCCCATATAAACTTATCTCCCGATTTTGTAGGAAATTTAATAGACCCGCTAATAAAAATGAGAGCAGTAGAATTTATGAATATTTTAAAGGATTTAAATGGTAGCTGCAGAGGAAAAGCAGTATATATGGGCGACATAATTATCAATGACGCAATTATGGCGGCTTATGAAATACAACTTTGATGACTTTGCACGCATTTAAGCTCATAGATGTCAATGTTCTAAGAAACGATGTTAATTATTCTTAAACAGAGCATTAACTAAGTCAATGGGGTTTTCTTTTTTATTTCCATAAAGCCAATACCATTTATTAAGTGTTAGCTGCGTAGATCTTGGGAAGGTTCATCTCATCCCATATGGCAACTTAGGGTGTTTGCTTTACCATTCTCTTGGTCCTGTCAGAAATGTTAATTCATTACATGTTGGTTGTGTTGGCATAAATCCGAGAACGCTGAATATCCCAACAACAAAGAGAAGAGGCTACAGGCCACAATTGAGCTACTCCAATATGTACGACCAGTACAACCGCCATTATTTAATTTGTAAGCTGCCTTGGCTTTCTTTTTTTCCACAGGGAATTTCTTTTTATGTTAGTCCAGACTCAAAAGCTCGACGAACAGAAGTGGCCTTATTTAATTAAAAATCTTTACTTTTCACACACCAATGTGTGTTGGTCGTTGCGGTGAATGTAATAAATTCAAGATTAACAAAAGGAAGAAAGTGAAATTTACGAGCGTCAAAGTCCCAAATGCAATGCAATGGACGCAAATTAAGACTTCACCGCAACACATCACGTATTCATGATGTTTGTTCCGATGAATAAGGGAAATTTATATCTTAAATTTATTGCTAGGTGAGAGAGAGAGAACATTGAAAGATGCAACAAACTTAGATATAGGGAATACTTTTGGTTTCAGCTGGGTAAAAAGTGATCTTTAAAAGGTATCTGCATAAATTGACAACCTTCATGGGGAGACGCCATATGGAGCAACCCCATAACGCAGTTAGTAAACAAAATCAACTCTAAAAAATTCATAATATTCAAGAAACATTTTTAAATTCAATCTTACTCATCTTTCTTAATTTACTCAAGTCATTTATTTTTCATATATCTTTTACCAAGAACTTAATCACTTATGAAAATGTTCTTTTGATGTTTTCTATTTCTGCGTCTGGTTTCCTTTATTTATTTTCATATTGAATAAACAAAATATAAATGCATAATGATTTACTTCGTTGAAATCTAATAGTCTTATAGAAAGTCATTCTATTTTTGAAGAGGAATTTTCTCGCATATAAATAATTGAGTTCTCTAGTTTACAAGGTAAGCAGCTTACGGCGAAATTGTTTTCTTTGTAAAAAGGTTTCATAGTGATTTCGTTGCTGAATGTTGTCGATGCCTGATAAAAAAAGAAAGAAAAAAAAAAATAAGAAGTAAAAACGTCCGGGCCGAACTTTGGATACCCACCACCAAGGATATAATCCACTCCACTACTATATCCATAGTTATATCTAAAGAAGTAAAAGCGTGCCTCCCCCTTACCCTAATTTTCAAAAACTCGGAAATGGGTGGTGCGATTTAAGCGAAATTTTGTGTGCTCTCATATAGTACCCTAAAAATAACAATTTTGTATCTAAATTTAGGATGGGGTACCTAGGGGGTCTGCCCCACCCTTAAACCTTCCAAACAAATATTTAGACCAATCGCGATATGGGACTCAAATGAAAGGTATTTAGGATAAGAAAACGTATCTGATATCAATTTGTCGTCCATTTGGTCCATTTGACCATCCCAACCCCCAAAACACCCTTTAATAGGACGTATTTACCGGCCATGGAAATATGGGACTTAAATGAAAAGTATTTGCGAGTAGAATACGAATCTGATATCCAAATGTGGGACCACGTTTCTGGGGGGTGGACCCCTTCCCCAAAAATCCCCCAAACAGGACTTATTTACTGACCATGGGAATATGGGGCTTAAATAAAAGGTATTTGAGTGTAGAATTAGAAACTGATTTCCAAATATTGGACCAAGTGTTAGGGGGGCCGCCTCTCCCCAAAAACTTCCCCAAAGGGGACAAATTTACGACCATAGCCATGTGGGGCTCAAATTAAAGGTCATAGAGAGTCAAGCACGAATCTGATATCAATATTTGGGAAAAGTGTCTATGGGGCCACCCCACCCCCACAACACCACCCAAATAGTAAGTATTTGCTGACTTTTGCAATATGAGGCTCAAATACGAGGGTTTTTAGAGTGGAACACGAATCCGATATATATTTTCAAGGCCAACTCACTGAGTGGCCGCCCAACCCCCAAAACACCACCCAAGCCGGTCACGTTTGCCGACTATGGAAATATGAGACTCAAATTAAAGGTATTTGGGAGTAGACCACGTATCTGATATCAACATTAGGGGCCAACTGTCTAGCGGACGTCCCACCACCATAACAACCCCACAAATAGGACGTATTTGCTCACCAAGACAATTTGGGTCCTAAAGAGAGTGGAGCTAAATATTCATAGTTTTTTATGGCCAATACCCCATACCGGACATATTTGCTGACTTTTGCAATAAGGAGTTCAAGTGAGATTAGAAAACGAATTTGATATCCAATTTTAAGGCCAATGGCAATATGGGGTTCAAATAAATGATATATAGTTATATGAGAATAGAGTACGTTGCTGATATATTTTCCGGGCTTAGTGTTTGGGGGACCACCCCAATCACCAAAACACCCCTATATCGCGCATATTTACCGACCATGTCAATGTGGAGCTTAAATGAAAGGTATTGGGGGGTATAGCAAGAATTTATACCCATTTTCGGGACCAATTTTCTGGGGGTCTACCCCTTTCCCATAATACCCCACAAACAGCAATTTTTTACTGACCATTGCAATATGGGGCTCAAATAAAGGTATTTGGGAGAAGAATAAGAATTTGATATCCAAATGCAGGACCATATATTTAGGGTATCATCCCTTTCCCAAAACACCCCGCAAAGGAAAAAAATTTTTGGCTATGCCAATATATGGCTCAAATGAAAGTTATTTGAGATAAGAAAACAAATTTGATAACTTATTTTGGGGCCATGTGTTAGGGGGACGCCTCATCCTGTAAACTCCCCTCAAAACCAATTTCAATATGGGGTTTAAATAATTGGTATTTGAGAGAACATGGTATAAGACTAAAAGCTCTGTAATAGTCAAAAATAAATATTCCAAGGAAAATTTTGTTCCATATAAAGTAAAGGCGCAGTGGAGCGGGCCCGGTCCAGCTAGTGTTATTATATTGGGTGGCCCAAAAAGTAATTGCGGATTTTTTTAAAAGAAAGTAAATGCATTTTTAATAAAACTTAGAATGACCTTTAATGAAATATAATTTTTTTACACTTTTTTTCTAAAGCAAGATAAAAGTAACAGCTGATAACTGACAGAACAAAGAGTGCAATTACAGAGTCACAAGCTGTGAAAAAATTTGTCAGCGCCGACTATATGAAAAATCCGCAATTAATTTTTGGGCAACCCAATAAAATTGCCCTAATACCAATTACTTTTGCAAAACTAAATTCTAACATGTTTAGATTTTGGAACTTTTAATTTTTGCTTCTCTTCTTAGCCTACTTAACTTTACGCATTTCAGCAATTTAAAAGATATCTAACTCCGTTAGTATATGTTTCGTTAGAAACTTCTAAATCCTTTATGTTGTATTGCTTCACACACATTACACTTGGTCTTAAGAAATAAACTGTATGTTTAATGCTCCTTCTTCATATCATAACATTGGTTACTGTTTCCTTTTTTTTTTTTTGATTGTGAATTATCTTTAGAAATAAATTTGCAATTACATGAGCGTTTCCTCATCTGGAATTTTGCCAACAGTATAACTGATGTCATCGTTCTTGTTATGGGTTAATGCTACACATTTATATCCTTATACAATTCTTAGCCTCCCACCAGCCATCTTCTTAATTTTCCAAACATGGTGTTATCATTGCACAGGACATAAATCAGCCAGATATGAAGTGTTGTAGCAATATCTTGAGTAGCATCTTGGGCAAAAGTTGGCAAATGCTCCAAGAAGAGCATTTTAAATGGTACTGCGTAGCATTGCCAATGTTTTATATGGTGAGTGGCAAAAAAAAGTACAAAACAGATATAGTCAATGGGTTAATAGTGGTATTCTTATTATTGTACTCAAAATATGTTGAAGCTCTCAGATAAAGGGGTCTTACAGTTAGGCTTCTATGGCTGACATTTCAATTTCATAACTTCATATGGAACTTAAGAGCGTAATACTCATCTTAATACAACAAACTTTTTAACTTTTGAAGCCATTTATGTAACAAATGGTGTAGGATACTCGTATATAAAAGTTGTCCCGACCAACAAATTGTAGTTGTTTTATGTCCTTTTAAAAGCACAGGGCATAAAAATTTTGGCATATAACAAAAAACTTGTCATATGGAGCAACTTCCTCGAGTACACAGTGGGAAAGTTCGATTATCTTCTTAAAGGATTCACATACCACATCCACCATTGATTTTGATCCTCACTGTATATGTGAACATGTATGTAAATATATTTGGCCTAATTAATTTTGGCTCTACAAAACTTTTAGACAATGCTAAGGATATTTGCTGCGCCCAAATTCTTAGTACACAAAGGTGTAGAGATAAGCTCAACGCCTGGTGGTTTAAAGTTATGCAAAACTGCAATTTGAGGACATTCCACGGGAAGAACAACGCTATCTCTTACTACATTACACAACACCTGGAAGCATTATACAACACCTGGGAATAATCGATAATGAACATATGATTAAACAGCCTTACTTTAAGTGTGGATATTGGTATAGGATGTTATCACAGCACATAAAGTGACTCCGGTTTGTCGATGGGTAAAATTAAATGAGATTTAAGGACTCTTGTTATACATTTTTATAACCACCACCGAAGGATGGGGGTATATTCATTTTGTCATTCCGTTTGCAACACATCGAAATATCCATTTCCGACCCTATAAAATATATATATTCTTGATCAGCATAAAAATTTAAGACGATTTAGACATGTCCGTCCGTCTGTCTGTTGAAATTACACTATAGTCTTTAAATATAGAGATATTGACTTAAAATTTTACACAGGTTCTTTTTTTTATCCATAAGCAGGTTAAGTTCGAAGATGGGCTATATCGGACTATATCTTGATATAGCTCCCATATGGACCGATCCGGCGATTTAGGGTATTAGGCCCATAAAAGCCACATTGAGCCACAGTGAGTTGTGTTTAACCCTTCGACATCTTTTGCCAATTTGGCCCATATCAGTCCCGATTTGGATATAGCTGCCATATAGACCGATCCTTCGATTTAGGGTCTTAGGCCCATAAAAACCACATTTATTGTCCGATTTTGCTGAAATTTGGGACAGTGAGTTGTGCTAGGCCCTTCGATATCCTTTGGCAATTTGGCTCAGATCAGTCAAGATTTGGATATAGCTGCCATATAAACCGATCCTGCGATTTAGGGTCTTAGGCTCATAAAAGCCACATTTATTATCCGATTTTGCTGAAATTTGGGACACTGAGTTGTATTAGGCCCTTCGACTTCCTTCGTTAATTTGGTCCGGATCGGTTCAGATTTGGATATAGCTGCCATATAGACCGATCCTCCGTTTTAGGGTCTTAGGCCCATAAAAGCCACATTTATTACCAGATTTTGCTGAAATTTAGGACAGTGAGTTGTGTTAGGCCCTTCGATATCCTTTGGCAATTTGGCTCAGATCAGTCAAGATTTGGATATAGCTGCCATATAAACCGATCCTGCGATTTAGGGTCTTAGGCTCATAAAAGCCACATTTATTATCCGATTTTGCTGAAATTTGGGACACTGAGTTGTATTAGGCCCTTCGACTTCCTTCGTTAATTTGGTCCGGATCGGTTCAGATTTGGATATAGCTGCCATATAGACCGATCCTCCGATTTAGGGTCTTAGGCCCATAAAAGCCACATTTATTATCCGATTTTGTTGAAATTTGGGACAGTCAGTTGGGTTAGGCCCTTCGACATACTTTCTCAATTTGGTCCAGATCGATTGAGATTTGGATATAGCTGCCATATAAACCAATCCTCCGTTTTACTGTCTTAGGCCTATACAATTCACATTTATTATCCGATTTTGCTGAAATTTGGGACAATCAGTTGTCTTAGGTCCTTTAATATCCTTCGTTAATTTGGCTCAGATCGGTTCAGATTTGAATATAGGTGCCATATAGACCGATCTCTCGATTTATGATTTTGGGCTCATAAAAGCCACATTTATTATCCGATTTTGCTGAAATTTTGGACAGTAAGTTGGGTTAAGCCCTTCGACATCCTTTCTCAATTTGGCTCAGATCGGTTCAGATTTGGATATTGCTGCCATATAGACCGATCTCTCTGTTTTAGGTTTTGGGGTCATAAAAGGCTCATTTATTGCCCGATTTCGCCGAAATTTGGGACAGTAAGTTGTGTTTGGCTCTTCGACATTTTTCTCCAACATGGCTCAAATCGGCCCAGATTCAAAGTCGTGTCTCCATAAAAGGCGCATTTATAATCCGATTTCACTGAAATTTGACACAGTGACTTATATTAGGCTTTTCAATATCCGTGTCGTATATGCTTCAGATCGGTTTATTTTAAAATATAGCTACTAAAAAAAAGACCAATATTTTTTTATACATAATTGAACAATGATTTGTACTTATTAGTATTTGCTGCTATGGGACATAAGGTGTGCAATTTTCACCGGATTCTGATGAAAGGTGCTTTACATATGCACCCGAGGTGGTGGGTATCCAAAGTTCGACCCGGCCGCACCTAACGCCGTTTTACTTGTTTTTGATGTTCTCGCCAGGATTCGAACCCAAGCGTTTAGAGTCAAGAGCGGACATGCTTACCTCTGCACTATGACCTGATCAAACGTTCTTTTCAGTAAATCGATTATGATGTGTGCTGTGTGGCACATTCTTGTTGAAACCGCATTTCGTCCAGGTCCAAATCTTCCAATTCAAAATAAGCAGTGAGCATAGTGCTGTAGCTTTGTCGGTAAAATGACGATTGGCATCATCGGCGATGTTGCACCAAACTGTGTTTTTTTTTTGGTGGGTAAAGTGTCGATTCGTAAAGCACATGTGGATTTTCGCTTGACCAATAGATCATTTTTTGCTTTTTGGCGAACCCATAAGCCAAAAATGAGCTACGTCACTCAAGATGATTTTGCGACGATGACGCTCTTAATGTACCGGTCACCGACTCCGAATTTCGATAGTAAATATGTATGAGTTTTAGGCGTTGTTCATTCGTATACTTTACCATGATAAAAATGTTGAGTTTATTGAATGCATTGACAGGGACCATTCGATGATTAGTGTTAGAGTGCGTAAACAAATAAAATTCAAAGTTACCAAGTCCCTTTTGTATATCCCTTTATATGCTTTATAGAGTTAAAAATTGATATTTCGATGTGTTGCAAACAGAAAGACAAAATGAAAATCCTGCCTCCCTTCGGTGATGAATACAAAAAACAAGCAATATTTACAATTACAAAATTCATATGCATTTTAAATACATACATATAAACATATCTTTTTTTAAATTGAATTGTATTGTAAATAAATTGTTTTACCAACTTACTCATTGTAAAGATGACTTAAGTCTTCTAACTCTCTACAATATATTTTAAGTTTGTCTTATTTATTTTCGTAATTTTCCTTTTCTTTTGTTTAAATTTTGTTTTGAAGATTGTAATCAATCACCTAAAACGTACTTATATTTCTTCTTAAATTATGTTTTGTTGAGTACAAGACAATTCTCTCGTTCACTCATGGCCATGGGTTGAACTTCTTGCAAGCATAAAGTCATTATTTACAATGACAAAGAAATTTCCATTATCTTTTTTATTTTGTTTTAAATTTCACCCTGTCCTAAGATGACCATAAAGTATGGCAATCGCCAACAGTGTCTGCATGTATATGTTTATGTATTTTTTTGCTTTTTAAGCCAACAATCTCAAATGTGTCATGGTATTTACAAAAGGACTCGAGTAAAACGACATAAAAATGATATTAAAGATAAATATGTAATCCCATAAAAGGATACAATTTTGAGCCAAGATTGCGGGTGACAAATAGGCAGTACCAAAATAAAAACTAAATGCGTCTTTTGATAAACTGGGCGGAGTAAATCACTTTATCTTTTTTGTAAAATTAAAAAAAAACAAAGCAAGTAAGAGTGTGCTAAGTTCGGCCGTGCCGAATATTATATACCCTCAACCAACTAAGAACTGTTATGCTATTGGAGCTATATCAAGTTATAGTCCCATTCGGATCATAAATGAATTGAATGTTGAAGACCATAGAAGAAGAAGTCGTAGAAGTCATTGTGTAATATTTAAGTCCATTCGGATAAGAATTGCGCCATGTAGGGGCTCAAGAAGCAAAATCTTGAGATCGGTTTATATGGGAGCTGTATCAAGCTATTGATCGATTCAGACCATATTGGTCACGTATATTGTAGGTCATGAGAGAAGCCGTTGTACAAAATTTCTTCCAAATCGGATGAGAATTGCGCCCTCTAGAGGCTCAAGAAGTCAAGATCCCAGATCGGTTTATATGGCAGCTATATCAGGTTCTATACCGATTTACGAGAGGCTTAAGACGTCTAGTCCCAAGATCGGTTTATATGACAGCTATATCAGTTTACGTACCGATTTGCGCCATATTAAACAGAGTAGTTGGAAGTCATAACAAAACACCTCGTGCAAAATTTCAGTCAAATCGGAGGAGAATTGCGCTCGCTAGAGGCTCAAGAAGTCAAGATCGGTTTATATGGCAGCTATATCAGGTTATGAACCGATTATAGCAATACTAAGGACAGTTGTTGGAAGTGATACCAATACACCCCGTGCAAAATTTCAGTCAAATCGGACGAGAATTGCGCTCTAGAGGCTCAAAAAGTCAAGACCCAAGATCGGTTTATATGGCAGCTATATTAAAACATGGACCGATTTAGCCCATTAACAATTCCATCCGACCTACACTAATATAGAGTATCCGTGCAAAGTCTCAAGTCGCCAGCTTTACTCCTTCCAATGTAAGTGAGCTTTCGACAGACAGATGGACGGACAGACGGACGCACAGACGGAAGGACGGACAGACGGACGGACAGACGGACGGACGGACGGGCGGACGGGCAGACGGACGGACGAACGGACGGACAGACGGGCGGAAAAACGGACGGACTTGGCTATATCGACTTATAATGTCTTGACGATCAAGAATATATACACTTTATGGGGTCTTCGACGCACATTTCGAGGTGTTATAAACAGAATGATGAAATTAGTATAGCCCCATCCTGTGGTGGAGAGTATAAAGATTTAATAGTACCACCACACAGCAGTACCCTTTAAATAGAAACCTAGCAAAAACCCCCTTTCGTCACAATCCGATGAAAATTGGATAACTAATGCACCCAAATTCGGCACGGACATTGAGTGGTCTTATAAATATAAGTCACTGTTGAATTTTAAATAAATGAAACTTTTATGATCTTCAGACCCTTAAATACACTGTTTAAAATTTCAGTGAAATCGGTTTAAAAATAAAGCTTTTATGCCCTCAGACCCTTTAGCGGAAGATTGGTCTATATGGCAGCTATATCTAAATATAGGCCGATCTGAACCACATTTGGGGCATACGTCGGGACACCCAAAAATTATCAACTGTTTCAAATTTCAGAAAAATCGGATACTAAATAGGGCTTTTATGGGCTTCAGACCCTTTATCGGGTGATCGGTCTAAAGGGCGGCTATATCTATATATGGTCGGATCTGAACCATATTGGGGTCAGTTGTAGGTAGGCCTAAAACTACTCACTGTTTCAAATTTCAGCGAAATCGGATGAAAAACAAAGCATTTATGGGCATTAGACCTTTTATCGGAAAATCGGTCTATATAGCAGCTATATCCAAATATGGTCCGATTTGGTCCGTTCATGAACTTAAACAGCATGCATAAAAAATTCATATATGTGCCAAGTTTCAGCTCAATATCTCAATTTTTGAAGGCTGTAGAGTGATTACAAAGGACAGACAGTCGGACACACACACGGACAGACGGACAGACACACGGACTTCGTTAAATCGTCCTAGAATTTTTCGACGATCCTAAATATATATACTTTGTAGGGTCGGAAATGGAAATTTCGATGTGTTGCAAACGGAATGACTATATGAATATACCCCCTATCCTACGGTGGCGGGTATAAAATGAATAATCGAGATAGTTTAATATACATATTGCAACAAGTGGTCTGTTTTCGTTATGTTTATCTAAGGTATTCGCTATATAGATTAGTTGGTGAAACTCAAGGCAACCCATATTATCGAAAAAACTCCTCTCCTGCTTGCACATCATATAATTCCATTCTAATGATATCCACGCAACATGTGTATGTGTTGAGTATATTGACAAGTGTTTCATAAGTTTCTATTTTCTATTTTCCATAGTACTTTGTGCTGTGTAACACAATATTTAATGTCCTCTTGTCATACTGCTGCTAGAGATTTTGGAGATTCAATTCAATTAAATACAAATGAATGATACTTCTGTCAACATACTGTACATATGTTTGCTAAACGATACAACTTTCATTCTGGTATGTCATTTTTTTGTTCCGTACATTTTTTTCTATAGTTATTTGCAAAATATCGATATGTGTCACTTAGACACGTTCTTTTTTTATTTTGCTGTCACAAAATCAATACGTCTTCTATGACAATGCAATTTATTTGATTGCATGCCAAGCAAGAGCTAGAATGATAGCAAATAAATTCACCGGTATGGGCAATGAAAAATTTTGAAGCCATGCTTGTGACAGCACTCAGGCAAAAAAGATTGGATTTTTAGAGATGGATTTATAAAAAAATAACAGAAAATGGGGGGTACGATAGGTGTTTGGACTTTGGAATTGTAACTCACAAATAGGAATTTAACAAAAAAAAGTAAAAAGGCGTTAAGTTTGGGCGGGGCGAACTTTGGATACCCAGCACCTAGGGTATATATGTAAACCACCTTGTGTTAAGATCCGATGAAAAATGTATACCTTATGTTCCATAGCAGCTTTATCGATTTGGACCAAATACTAACAAGTACCAGTCATTGATCAATTGTGTATAACAAAATATCGGTCTATTTGAACCATGTAGGACACGGATGTCGAAAAGCCTAACACAAGGCACTGTGTCAAATTTCAGTGTAATCGGATTATAAATGCGCCTTTTATGGGTCCAAGACATTAAATAGAGATATCGGTCTATATGGCAGCTAAATTCAAATCTGAACCCATCTGGGCCAAATTGAATAAGGATGTCGAAGGGCCTAACACAACTCACTGTTCCAAATATCGGCTGCATCGGACAATAAATGCGCCTTTTATGGCCCCAAAACTTTAAATCGAGAGATCGATACATATGGCAGCTATATTCAAATCTCGACCGATCTGGGCCACATTGAAGAAGTATGTCGAAAGGCCTAACAGAACTCACTGTCACAAATTTCAGCTAAATTGGTTAATAAATGTGGCTTTTAGGGGCCTAAGACCTTAAATCAGCACATACTGGGAATTGAAATAGAACATCTCATGCCCTATATTGTAGGGATGTGACCAAAATTGGGAGATTTTACTGCCTTAAACGTCTCATGTAAAATCGGACGAATATTTTGGATTCTACAGCCTTAAAAGGCCTTAACGATATGCATGGGAGCTATATCTATATCTGAACCGATTTTGATGAAATTTTTGCACATACATTGAGACTTCACAAAAACGACTCCACGCCAAATTTGATAAAGGTCGGACCAAAATTATGGCTTCTACAGCCTTAAAAGTCCATATCGGATTAAAGATATATATGGGAGCTATATCCAATTCTGAACCGATTTTTATGAAATTTTGCACACATATATAGACCTCAAATAAAATACCCAATGCCAAATGTTGTAAAGATCGGACTTAAATTGTGTCTTTTACAGCCTTTAAAACCAATATCTAATGAAATATATATATGGGAGCTATATCTAAATCTGAACCGATTTTTTTCAAAATCAATTGCGTTTGTCCTTGGGTAAAAAAAGTGACATGTGCAAAATTTAGTGGTGGTGGTAAGTGGTTGTAGTGAGCCTTTTTGCAGACTGCCACTAAAACACAATATAAAACAAGTAAAAGCGTGCTAAGTTCAGCCGAGCCGAATCTTATATACCCTCCACCATGGATCGCATGTGTCAAGTTCTTTTCCCGGCATCTCTTCTTAGGCAAAACAGGATATAAGAAAAGATTTGCTCTGCTTTTAGAGCGATATCAAGATATGGTCCGGTTTGGACCACAATTAAATTATATGTTGGAGACCTGTCTAAAATGTCAGCCAATTCGAATAAGAATTGCGCCCTTTGGGGGCTCAAGAAGTAAAATAGAGAGATCGATTTATATGGGAGTTGTATCGGGCTATATACCGATTCAGATCATAATAAACACGTATATAAATGGTCATGAGAGAATCCGTCGTACAAAATTTCAGGCAAATCGGATAATAATTGCGACCTCTACAGGTTCAAGAAGTCAAGATCCCCGATCGGTTTATTTGACAGCTATATCAGGTTATAAACCGATTTGAACCATACTTGGCACAGTTGTTGGATATCATAACAAAACACGTCGAGCCAAAATTCATTCAAATCGGATAAGAATTGCGCACTCTAGAGGCTCAAGAAGTCAAGACCCAAGATCGGTTTATATGACAGCTATATCAGGTTATAGACCGATTTGAACCATTCTTGGCACAGTTGTTGAAAATCATGACAAAACACGTCGTGCGAAATTTCATTCCAATCGGATAAGAATTGCGCACTCTAGAGGCTCTAGAAATCAAGACCCAAGATCGGCTTATATGGCAGCTATATCAGGTTATGAACCGATTTGAACCATACTTGGCACAATTGTTGGATATCATAACAAAACAAGTCGTGCCAAAATTCATTCAAATCGGATAAGAATTGCGCCCTCTAGAGGCTCCAGAAGTCAAGACCCAAGATCGGTTTATATGGCAGCTATATCAAAACATGGACCGATATGGCCCATTTACAATACCAACCGACCTACACTAATAAGAAGTATTTGTGCAAAATTTCAAGCGGCTAGCTTTACTCCTTCGGAAGTTAGCGTGCTTTCGACAGACAGACGGACGGACGGATGGACGGACGGACGGACGGACAGACGAACGGACGGACGGACGGACAGACGGACGGACGGACATGCCTAGAGCGACATAAAGTGTCACGACGATCAAGAATCAAGAATTTATGGAGTCTCAGACGAATATTTCGAGTAGTTACAAACAGAATGACGAAATTAGTATACCCCCCATCTTATGGTGGAGGGTATAAAAAGTTTAAAACATAATTTTTTAGAGAAATAAAATTATTTCTGGAACGTCTTATAACAGCGACAATATTTGATCATAACAAACAAAGTAGTCAAAAAGTTAAAAATATGAAATAATTCAAATGACGCCTTTAGAGCCTATATGGCCGGTATACACTTCCGCAAATAAAAAACAAAACATATAGATGCACACGTAAAGTGTAAACAACTTTGTGTTGCTTCGAACGGCTGACTCTATTTCATTTGGTTGATGTTCGATGATAGTCACAACATCATAGTTTGGTCTTTTCAATAGTGGTAGTGTGCCTGTCACTGATATAAAGAAATAATAATACCTTGCCTGGGTTCAGGGTGCGTATGAACAACTAATGAAATTCTAGCCATGTTACGTATACGCACTATGGTACATTGATATTCAATTGACTTTAGTAGGAAGATAGATAGATACACATATATGCTTGCAATATTATTTTATAACAAATAAAAAGGCATTAAGTTCGGCCGGGCCGAACTTTGTATACCCACCACCTCGGGTATATATGTAAACCCCCTTGCATCACATTCCGGTGCAAATTGGATAACTTATGCACCCTAATTCGGAACGTGCATTGAGTGGTCTAATAAATATAAGTCACTGTTGAATCAAAAAAATCGGGTAATGAATAAAGCTTTCATGAGCTTCAGACCCTTAATCGGCATATCGGTCTATATGACAGCTATATCTAAATATAGTCCGATCCGAAGCATATTTGGGACAGATGTCGGGAGACCTAAAGCTACTCACTGTTTAAAATTTCAGCGAAATTGGTTACAAAAAAAGTTTTTATGGGCTTCAGACCCTTTATCGGGAGATTGGTCTATACGGCAGCTATATCTAGATATAGTACGATCAGAATCATATTTGGGTCAGATGTCGGGAGGCCTAAAACTACTTTCTGCTTCAAATTTCAGCGAAATCGGTTAAAAAATATAGCTTTTATGGTTAAAAAAATGTATGCCATATATATATATATATATATATCCCTTAATCGGGAGATGGATATATATGGCAGCTATATCTAAACATACTCCGTTGTGAACCATATTTAGTTCAGATGTTGAGAGGCTTCATATAATCCACTGTTATAATTTTCAGCGAAATCGGGTAATAAATACAGCTTTTATGGGCTTCAGACCTTTAATCGGCAGATCGGTCTATATGGTCTATATGGCGGCAATATCTAAATGTAGTCCGATCTGGATCATATTTAAGTCAGATGTCGGCAGGCCACAGCTTTTATGGGCTTCAGACCTTTAATCGGCAGATCGGTCTATATGGCGGCAATATCTAAATGTAGTCCGATCTGGATCATATATAAGTCAGATGTCGGCAGGCCTAAAACTATTAAAATTTCAGCGAAATCGGGTAAAAAATATAGTTTTTATGGGCATTAGACGCTTTATCGTCAGATCGGTCTATATAGCAGCTTTATACAAATATGGCCCGATTTGGCCCGTTCAAGAACTTAACCAGCGTGCATCAAAATGACGTATCTGTGCTCAATATCTCAATTTATGAAGGCTGTAGAGTGATAACAAGAGACGGACGGACAGACACACGGACATCGTTAAATCGTCTTAGAATTTTATGACGATCCGAAATATATATGCTTTGTAGGGTCGGAAATTGATATTCCGATGTGTTGCAAACTAAGTGAATATTCCCCCTATCTAAAAATGCTTTAAAAATGAAAGACATTTACGCCGATAAACTATAATGTCTTGTACAGAGATAACAAAAACGCAGTTAATCATCAATATGCAGATATTGTAACTTTATATACAATAATACCAAACAGTATTCAAAGCTTTATATCGGCAATATCATAGGTATAGTTAAAAAAAGTAAAAGCCTGTCAAGTTCAGAAGGGCCGAATCTTATATACCCTCTACCATGGATGCATTTTCCAAGTTCTTTGTCCAATATCTCTTTATATGCAAAAAAGGTTAATGGATAAGAACTGTTATGTTATTGGAGCTATATCAGGTTATGGACCGATTCGGACGGTATTTGGTTTGGTCGTCGGAAATCGTAGTAGAAGAGCAACATTACAAATCGGATTAGAATTGCGCCCTATATGGACTCAATAATTAAAATCGGGAGATTGGTTTATATGGGAGCCATAATAGGTTATGGATCGATTCAGTTCATTATTTCAATGAGATACAAATGGAATAAGGATGTTAGTATACCCATATCCTATGGTGGAGTGTATAACAAGAAAAAGAGCATTAAATTCGGCCAAGCCGAACTTTGGATACCCATCACCTCAGCTGTATTAATTAATAGCATTTTGACGAAATCCGGTGAAAATGTACCATGGCGATGCCTCCTTCCTAATTCGAGCTGCAATTTTTCTAAAACTACTCAATTTTCAAGTATTTCTTTTCTGGGCGTTAATGAGCTGAGCATTTCATTTTCATTTCCCTTAAATCCCTGTTTTCTTTCATGCGTCTAAGGCCTCATAAAGTATATATATTCTTGATTGTCATGTCGTTTAAAGTCGATCTAGCCATGTCCGTCCGACCGTCTGTCCGTCTGTCTGTCCGTCCGTCCGTCCGTCTGACTGTCGTAAGCACGCTAACTTTCGAAGGAGTAAAGCTAGCCGCTTGTAGGTCGGTTGGTATTGTAAATGGGCCAAATCGCTCCATGTTTTGATATAGCTGCCACATAAACCGATCTTGGATCTTAACTTCTTGAGCCTCTAGGGGGCCCAATTCTTATCCGATTTGACTGCTATTTTGGACATGGTCTTTCGGTATCACTTCCAACAACTGTGCTGAGTATGGTTGAAATCGGTCCATGTTTTGAGATAGCTGCAATATAAACCGATCTTGGGTCTTGACTTCTTGAGCCTCAAGAGGGCACAATTCTTATCCGACTGAAATTTTGCACGTAGTGTTTTGGTATCACTTATAACAACTGTGGTAAGTATCATTCAAATCGGTTCATAATCTGATATAGCTGTCATATAAACCGATAATGGATCTTGACTTCTTGAGCCAATAGAACGCGCAATTATCATCCGATTTGGCTAAAATTTAGTATGAGGTGTTTTGATGTGATTTCCAACAAATGTGTTCAGTATAGATCAAATCGATACATAACCTGAAATAGCTGCCATATAAACCGATCTGTGATTTTGACTTCTTAAGCCTCTAGAGGGCGCAATTCTTATGCAATTTGGCTGAATTTTTATACCCAAACCACCACTGAGGTACAGGGTATTATAGATTTGTGCATTTGTTTGCAACGCTAAGAAGGAGAAGTGCTAGACCCATTGCTAAGTATACCGATCGACTCAGAATCACTTTCTGATTCTATTTAGTCATGTCCGTCTGTGAGTCCATGTATTCTTGTAGTCAAAGTGCAGGTCGTATTTGTTGTCCGATTATCACGAAATTATGCATGTGTCATTTTTTTTGGCCCAAGGACCAACGCTATTGATTTTGAAAAAAAAAAAAACGGTTCAGATTTAGATATAGCTCCCATATATATCTTTCATCCGATATGTCTTTTAAGGCTGTATAAGCCACAATTTTCGTCCGATCTTTAAAAAATTTCGCATTGAATACTTTTTTTGAGGTCTACACATGTGTGCAAAATTTCCTAAAAATCGTTCATGATTTAGATATAGCTCCCATATATATCTTTCATCCGATATGTCTTTTAACGCTGTATAAGCCACAATTTTCGTCCGATCTCTACAAAACTTGGCATTAAGTATTTTATTAGAGGTCTACATATGTGTGCAAAATTTCATAAAAATCGGTCATGATTTAGATATAGCCCCCATATATATGTATCGCCCGATTTACACTTAAATGGCCGTAGTAGCTTCAATTTTCAACTGATCTGCACAAAGTTTGCCACGGACTGTTTTGTTACTGATCTTAACATATCTGGAAAATTTCACCAAAATCGGTTCAGATTTAGATATGGCTCCCATATGTATCTTTTATCCGATATGGCCGTTTAAGGCTGTAGAAGCCACAATTTTCTACTGATCTTTACAATATTTGGCATGGAGTGTTTTATCAGACGTCTCTATATGTATGCAAATTTTCATATCTCCCATATATATCTTTCATCTGATTTGGCCTTTTAAGGCTGTAGAAGCCACAATTTTCGTCCGATCTTTACAAAATTTAGCATGGTGTGTTTTATATAACATCCTCATATGTGTGCAAAATTTCGTGAAATCTGAAATCGGTTCAGATTTAGATATTGCTCCCATATATATCTTTCATCCGATATGGCCTTTTAAGGCTGTAGAATCCACAATTTTCGTCCTTTTAAAGATGTGGAAATCCAAATCTTTTGTCCTATGGTAGGAAAATCTTACAAAGTTCTAAATTGCTATTTCAATTGGTATCCAAATTAAAGTCTGACTAGATTTCGAGATAAGTTCTACATATAAAAAGCACTACATACACTAGGTGGAGTAGGGTATTATAAAGTTGGCACCGCCCGACTTTTGCCTTTCCATACTGGTTTTACAATAGCTTCTCCCATGACCTTCAATATACATGTCCAAAATGGTCTGAATCGATCTATAGCCCTTACAGCACGCATATAAAACGATATTCCGATTTTACTTCTTGAGCCCCTACAAGGCGGAGACCACCGTAGCGCAAAGGTTAGCATGCTCGCCTATGACGCTGAACGCCCAGGTTCGAATCCTGGCGAGACCATCAGAAAAATTTTCAGTGGTGGTTTTCCTCTCCTAATGCTGGCAACATTTGTGAGGTACTATGCCATGTAAAACTTCTCTCCAAAGAGGTTTTGCATTGCGGCACGCCGTTCGGACTCGGCTATAAATAGGAGGCCCCTTATCATTGAGCTTAAACTTGAATCGGGCTGAACTCATTGATATGTGAGAAGTTTGCCCCTGTTCCTTAGTGGAATGTTCATGGGCAAAATTTGCATTTTTGCCCCTACAAGGCGCAAATTCTTATCCGAATGGACTTAAATATTGGACCATGGCTTCTACTATGGTCTTTAATATTTAATTCATTAATGGTCCGAATCGGACTATAAGTTGCTATAGCTCCAGTGGCATAACAATTCTTATCCATTATTCCTTTTTTTGCCTGAAAAGAGATGCCGCGCAAAGAACTCGACAAAGACGAGCCATGGTGGGGGGTATATAAGATTCTGCCCGTCCAAACTCGACAAAGACGAGCCATGGTGGAGGGTATATAAGATTCTGCCCGTCACCCCTTTTACTTGTTTGCGATCTTATTTCAATATATTGATAAAATTCACTCATGAAAAAGTCTTTTAACTCCAGCTTTTAGAGTCATAGGGGGCACATCGAAACCTATGTGCCACAGTGTTCCTCAAAATCAATGTTCAGTTATTATATATTGGGTTGCCCAAAAAGTAAATTTTTTCACTGCTTGTGACTCTGTAATTGCATTATTTTTTCTGTCAGTTATCAGCTGTTACTTTTAGCTTGCTTTAGAAAAAAGTGTAAAAAAAGTATATTTGATTAAAGTTCATTCTAAGTTTTATTAAAAATGCATTTATTTTCTTTTAAAAAATCCGCAATTACTTTTTGGGCAACCTAATAATTGCCTATGCTTAATATCGGAGGCCAGCTTGGCGCAGGCGGTTAGCATGTCCGCCTATGACGCCGAACGGCAGGTTTTAAATCCCGGCGTGAACATCAACAAAAAATTTTCAGCGGTGGTTATACCCTTACTAATGCTGGCTACATTTGTGAGATATGCTGTCATGTTAAAATTTCTCTTTCAAGTGGTGTCGCTATGCGGCATGCCGTTCGGACTCGGTATAAAAAAGGAGACCCCTTATCATTGAGCTTAAACTTTAATCGGACTGCACTCATTGATATGAGGGTAGCATTCCCTGTTCCTTAATGGAATGTTCATGGGATATTTATAAACGTTTATTTTGGATTTGGCGTTACTCCCAGCTATGCCTACCGAACACAAAACTCCTTTTTATTGTAATTTTATTTATTGCTTTCACACTATACATGAGCATTGTTTAAATTTAACAAAATTCAAT
>NC_081554.1:32702376-32728627 GCF_963082655.1 Stomoxys calcitrans | reverse complement strand
TAAACAAAATTCAATGGCCATGTTTCAATAACTAATTGGGTCATATGCTCTCAAAAATTCATGAAACTCAGAATGTGATTAACCTTCCCTTTATGTCCCGCAGCCACTTTGCTCTCTTATTATTCTAAATTTTATATTGTGTATATTTTAGTCACCGAAAAAAAACTATGTATATATAAAAACATTGTCTTGTGAAAATATTACGCTTTGCAGCATTCATTTAGTTGTGTTTATCAAAGTTTGCAATTTAAATGCAAATTATGATTACTGCGGCAACTAAGTTTGAAACTGTGTTTATGTCCGGACAGTGTAGCACCAACCATTACGCCACCAATTGCTGCAGGCAATTGAAATTTTGTATGGTAATAAAGTCCATAATAAACAGGACCACCAGTGAATGCGAGGGTGTAGCACAAGCGGAAAATGTTGTTCGCTGTAAAGAATACACATGGAAACAAAGCAGCCATGCGGGCGTAACACAGAATAAACATATTCTTGAACAATAAATTCATATAAATATCACATCCAGGCTTAAATAAATTGTCAAAAAGAGCACACACACTCAAACAAAGGACAAAATGCGGAAACAAACGAACTGAAAAATATATGGATTTTATATCATTTGTATTTTTTCATTTAAAAATATGTACAATGAAGTGTAGTACTGCGTGGGCAATGTATATAAACCATATTCTGTTGCATTTATAAAAATAAACAAAAACATTCAAGGCTTTTTGGAAATACCTGTATTTACATCCCCCCCCCCCACCGACTCATCAACTGTAAAATAGATATTCGAAATGTTAATTGATTGGTTGGATGTTGAATGGAGATAGAGGCTCCATATGTGCAATTTATTAACATATGTTAAAACCAGTAAGAAAAGTCAAAAGTCGGGCGGTGCCGACTTTATAATACCCTACACCTACCCTATAGCAACAAAATGGGGGACTATATCTAATTCTGAACCAATTTTGATGGACATCGGCGAGCAAATATGTTCAAACTGTAAAAACTACGGTTGACAAATGACAACATTATGGCAAATTACCCAAAATCTGACAAACATATATATGGGAGCTATATCTACTTCTGAACTGATTTCTGGAAAAACTTCTCATATTATGTGGTAGTCGTCGAGGAAAGCGTTGTTCAAAATTTTGGCAAGATTTGTCATACAATCCGCTTGCAGTGGTTCTTGAGGTTAAACTCTGGCCATATACATATATGACAGCTATATCTCAATCTGGACCGAAATTCACCAGTAATATTGAGAGTCATAAGAAAATCCTTCCTTTCAACAGAATCGGTAAACAAATAGGCAATTTTTTGCAATATTTCTCAAAATCGGATAAATATATATATATATATATATATATAGGAAAGCTATACCTAAGTCTGAACCGATTTCCATGAAATTCGCCAGTTATATTGAGAGTCAAGAGAAAATCCCTCCTGCCAAATTTCGAGAAAATTGGTTAAGACCATTTTATTGCAATATTACTTTAATCGGACGAACATATATATAGGAGCTATCTTAATCTGAACCGATTTTGACCACACTCTTGCCGTAGTCGTCGAGGAAAGCGTTGTACAAATTTTGTGAAGATTGGCCAATAAATGCGCTTGCAGTGGGTCTAGGAGTGAAAATCGGACGAACATATATATGGGAGCTATATCCAAATCCGAACCGCTTTTTATGAAATTCACCACTAATATTAAGAGTCATAAGAAAATCCTTCCTGCCAAATTTCAAAAGAATCGGTTAACAAATGACCATTTTATTGCTGTATTACTGCAAATCGGACGAACATATATGTGGGAGCTATATCCACCACTGAACCGATTTCTATAAAATTTACCACTACATAAAGAGTCATAAGAAAATCCTTTCTGCCAAATTTCTAGAGAATCGGTTAACAAATTATCATTTTATTGCTGTATTACTACAAATCGGACGAACATATATATGGGAGCTATATCCAACACTAAACCGATTTCTATAAAATTCACCACTTATATTAAGAGTCATAAGAAAATCCTTCCTGCCAAATTTCAAAAGAATGGGTTAACAAATAACCATTTTATTGCTGTATTACTACAAATCGGACAAACATATATGTGGGAGCTATATCCAAAACTGAACCGATTTCTATGAAATTCACCACTAATATAAAGAGTCGTAAGAAAACCCTTCCTGCCAAATTTCAAAATAATCGGTTAACAAATAACCATTTTATTGTGTATTACTGGAAATCGGACGAACATATATATTGGAGCTATATCCAAATCTGAACCGATTTCTATAAAATTCACCACTTATATTAAAAGTCATAAGAAAATACTTCCTGCAAATTTCGAGAGAATCGGTTAACAAATGACCATTTTATTACTGTATTACTGGAAATCGGACGAACATATATATGGGAAGCTATATCCAAATCTGAACCGATTTCTATGAAATTCGCCACTAATATCTTGAGTCATAAGAAAATCCAATCTGTCAAATTTCGAGAAAATCGGTTAACAAATTACCATTTTATTGCTGTATTACTGCAACCGGGACGAACATAAAAGGGTGATATTTTTTGAGGTTAGGATTTTCATGCATTAGTATTTGACAGATCACGTGGGATTTCAGACATGGTGTCAAAGAGAAAGATGCTCAGTATGCTTTGACATTTCATCATGAATAGACTTACTAACGAGCAACGCTTGCAAATCATTGAATTTTATTACCAAAATCAGTGTTCGGTTCGAAATGTGTTCATTCACCGTAACGTTGCGTCAACAGCATCTTTGAAAAAAATACGGTCCAATGATTCCACCAGCGTACAAACCACAACAAACAGTGCATTTTTCGGGATGCATGGGCAGTTCTTGAACGGCTTCTGGTTGCTCTTCACTCCAAATGCGGCAATTTTGCTTATTTACGTAGCCATTCAACCAGAAATGAGCCTCATCGCTGACAAAATTTGTCAAAATTTGAACACATTTCGAACCGAACACTGATTTTGGTAATAAAATTCAATGATTTGCAAGCGTTGCTCGTTAGTAAGTCTATTCATGATGAAATGTCAAAGCATACTGAGCATCTTTCTCTTTGACACCATGTCTGAAATCCCACGTGATCTGTCAAATACTAATGCATGAAAATCCTAACCTCAAAAAAATCACCCTTTATATCCAAATATCCATATCCAAATCTGAACCGATTTTTTCCCAATTTCAATAGGTTTCGTCTTTAGGCCGAAAAACATATTCCATACCAAGTTGGAAGACGATTGGAATGAAAATTGCGACCTGTAGTTTAGTACACAAATTAACATGGACATACGGACAGACAGACGGGACGGACAGACAGACAGACAGCCGGACATAGCTAAATCGAATCAGAAAGTGAATCTGAGTCAATCGGTATACTTATCAATGGGCCTATCTCCTCTTACTTTTGGGTGTTACAAACAAATGCACTAATACCCTGTACCACTGTAGTGGTGTAGACCGACGGACATGGCTTTAACATTTTCAACCAACAAATCTGCTTTTTATGGGTCTAAGACCCTAAATTGGAAGATCGGTCTATATGACAGCTATAACTATATAGTCTGATCTGACTCATAATTGAGTGGGATGTCGTGTGGCTTAAAACAACTCACTATTTCAAATTTCAAAGGAAATCGGGGGAATAAATATGGCTTTTATGAGCTTCATACCCTTAATCAGCATATCGGTGTATATGACAGCTACATCTCAATTGCAGTCCGACCTTTACCATATTTGGGTCAGATGGCGGATGGCTCAAAACAACTCACTGTTTCAATTTTCAGCGAAATCGGGTAATAATTGCAGCTGTTATGGATTGTAGACCCTTCATTGTCATATCGGTCTATATGACAGCTACATCCAAATATAGTCCGATCTGAACTATACTTAGATCGGATGTTTGGAGGCTTAAAACTAAACTCACTGTTTCAATTTTTTTTTTAGATTAGAATATTATAAATACGAAATCATTTCGGATGTGTGGGGGCTCGGGCCCGAACAGTCTACGTCTTTGATCCAACCTTACCCTATCATCCTTTTTTAATCACATTCCCATTGTGAGTCGGTTTTTATACCCACCACCGAAGGATGGGGGTATATTCATTTTGTCATTCCGTTTGCAACACATCGAAATATCCATTTCCGACCCAATAAAGTATATATATTCTTGATCAGCGTGAAAATCTAAGACGATCTAGACATGTCCGTCCGTCTGTCCGTCTGTCTGTTGAAATCACGCCACAGCCTTTAAAAATAGAGATATTGAGGTGAAATTTTGCACAGATTCTTTTTTTGTCCATAAGCAGGTTAAGTTCGAAGATGGGCTATATCGGACTATATCTTGATATAGCCCCCATATAGACCGATCCTCCGATTTAGGGTCTTAGGCCCATAAAAGCCACATTTATTATCCGATTTTGCTGAAATTTGGGACAGTGAATTGTGTTAGGCCTTTCGACTTCCTCTGTCAATTTGGCCCAAATCGGTTCAGATTTGGATATAGCTGCCATATAGACCGATCCTACGATTTGGGGTCTAAGGCCCATAAAATCCACATTTATTATTCGATTTTGCTGAAATTTGGGACAGTGAGTTGTGTTAGGCTCTCCGACTTCCTCTGTTAATTTGGTCCAGATCGGTTCAGATTTTGATATAGCTGTCATATAGACCGATCCTCCGGTTTAGGGTCTAAGGCCCACAAAAGCCACATTTATTATCCGATTTTGATGAAATTCGGGACAGTGAATTGTGTAAGGCCCATCAACATGCTACGTTAATTTGGCTCAGATCGGCTCAGATTTGGATATAGCTGCCATATAGACCGATCCTCCGATTTATGGTGTTAGGTCCATAAAAGCCACATTTATTGTCCGATTTTGCTGAAATTTGGGACAGTGAGTTGTGTTAGGCCCTTCGACATCTTTCTTCAATTTGATCCAGATCGGTTCAGATTTGAATATAGCTGCCATATAGACCGATTTCTTGATTTATGGTTTTGCGCCCATAAAATGCTCATTTATTGTCCGATGTCGCCGAAATTTAGGACAGTGAGTTAAGTTAAGCCCCTTGACATACTTCTGCAATATCGCACAGATCGGTCCAGAGTTGGATATAGCTGCCATATAGACCGATATCTAGATTTTAGGTTTTGGGGCCATAAAAAATTCATTTATTGTCCGATGTCGCTGAAATTTTAGACAGTGAGTTTGGTTAGGCTCTTCGACGTCCTTCTTCAATTCGGCCCAGATCGGTCCAGATTTCAATATAGCTGTCATATAGACCGAACTCTCGATCTAAGGTTTTGGGCCCATTAAAGAGTCATTTATTGTCCGAAATTTGGGACAGTGTTACAGTTGCGCTCTTCGACACTTTTATGCAACTTGGCCCAAATCGGTCCAGATTTGGATATAGCTGCCATGCAGACCGATATCTCGATTTAAAGTCTTGGCCCCATAAAAGGCGCATTTATAATCCGATTTCACTGAAATTTGACACAGTGACTTATGTTCGGCTTTTCGACATCCGTGTCGTATATAGTTCAGATCGGTATGAGGTATATGAGTATAAGGTATGAAATTTTCACCGAATTTTGATGAAAGGTGGTTTACATATATACCCGAGGTGGTGGGTATCCAAAGTTCGGCCCGGCCGAACTTAACGCTTTTTACTTGTTATCTCTCATTAGAATTCAAAACAAAGATATTGTGCTAAAATTTGGCATTTATATTTTGTCCGTCCTCAAGTGTTTGAAAGAAACAATTCGGTTGAAATTGCGATTTAAATCCGGTCTTCCGGTTTGAGTTTTTATTTCTCTTTCGGCATGAGCTTTAAGATGTGTATCACATAAAGGCATATTTATTACCCGGCTTATACTAATTTAGTTTCTTATAGATTTTCGTATATATTGACGTCTTAACCCATAAGAGCCTGAGTATACATTCCCTTGTTTGGTTTTGATGAAATTTTATACATTAATGTCAACGTAGCATTATTAGCACGGTGTAAGAAATGCAACATTTTCGCACGATATATAGGCCACAGCATTGGAAACGAACACTACACCCGGTGGTGGGGTTATATGTCTATGGTCAAACAAACAGAAAATTTCAATTTCAGTGAACCATGTCGAAAAAGTGTTACACTTTTTTGGACACTCGAAATCACCATTAGTCGGGCTCCACCCATTGATATGAGAGAAGTATCTCCTGTTCCTCAATGAAATGTCTGGTGGGAAATTTTAAAAATTTGGTTAGATGAATAGACTTCTATAATGCCCGCAGTGACAAAACACGCCAGTTAAATCGAGATTACTTAAAGAACTCAAACTAGCGAAAAGGATAAAAGGCACAAACTCAATATGCAAAAAGAGTCCATAGTGCCTCATTTTTCGTTTGGCACTAGGTGTTACCTTTTCGGGCATTCTTGTTCCCAAGAGTTTTCAAAAAATTGTTAGCCAATTTTCCCCCAATTAATTAATTTTATGACTGCAAGCATTTTTATTCAACTTGTCCAATGCGTCCAGTTTATGCCAGTTCAAATTGCATTGGGATATGTCTTTGCTAACTCCAGCTAGAATTATTCTAAGATAGCCCTATTTTTGAGTTTTCTTTCTAGCCATTTGTCGTAAGTGGGTTAAGAGTAAAGCAATCTTTAGTTACAATTTCCTTACAAATTGAAATCGATCGTAAGATAAAAGCAATGGCAAATTCGAAGAAACGAAAATTCATTTAGCTTTAGTAAGTAAAGTACAAATGAAATGCCTCTTCCACTACACAGTTTTGTTTGTTTCAAAGGAAACAAAAAAGCGAAGTATGCTGCTCCCTTGTTGAATTGATTGCTCATTGCCTTTGTTGGCGTTTCTCATCTCGTTTTTTTTTTTTTTTAATTTTCTTGCTTTTGCATGAGACAAGTCTTCTGTTCAATTGCATGTTAATTAAGCATTCAATTTCCGTTGTTTGAAAGAGGTTTGAAAAAAAGGACAACAATGTCTTTCAAAGGGAATTAGTTTTCAACTGAGTTGCATAAAAGTACAAACTAATTAATTTGAATAGAAAACAAGTGAAAAGGCATAAGACCGATATTAACCATATTTCGACTAAATCCTTTAAAAAATTCAACATTTATGAAAACGAAATATGCTCCTATCTGGGACAAATTCAGCTCGTATAGCACAGCTCACAGTTCGAAAATTAAACAAAATCGGCTTATAAATGTGCCATATGTGGGTTCGAGATAATAAGTCGAGAAATCAGTCTATATGGCACCTCTATCAAAAAATTATCCGATCTATCATATTCAGAAAGGATGCGTATAAAATTTCAGGAAAATCGAGTAAAAGTACGCAAGTACAGCAGAATATCTTAAATCGGTAAAACGATCTGAATCATACTCTGCACAGACAACGACAGCCCTAACACAGCTCACGGATCCAAAAATCAGCGTCATCGGGCAATAAATAAGCCTTTTATGGACCAAGTAAATTAAATACAGAGATAGATATATATGGTAGCTATATCCAACTAAAGAACGATCTGATTTAAATTTTGCAAAGACGTCAAGAGGTTCATAGAAACGAATGAGGGAAAATTTCAGCGAAATCAGGTAATAAATGCGGCTTTTATGGGCCTTACGTCTTAAATCGGGAGTTCGGTCTACATTGGGGCTATATCCATATTTTGTAGAATATGAACCATATTCGACCGAATGTCGAGTGTGCCAAAACAACTGACTTTGCCAAATTTCAGCTAAATTGGAAAAAGTGCGGCTTTTAAAGGCCTTAGAGCTTAAAATCTTTATGGGGGTTATTTTAAGGTATTGCCCTATATAGCCCAATAACCAATTTAACCTGACTATGGCAAAAAATATTAACTGTGCGAAATTTCAGCTAAATACGTTAAATTTTAAAGACTGTCGCGTCATTACAATAGACGGACGGATATATAGATCGTCTTAAAATTTTACGACGATCAAGAATCTAATGGGTGATTTTTTTATAGCTATAGAAAAGTTTTCAAAAAAAAGAACACACACAAAATTCAGAAAAATGCAGGAAATCTTTATTTGAATCGATAGTAGGGTCCATATAATTAAGGTTAGGTTAGGCTACGTTGAAAAGAGGGTGCAGATATTTATCCACACCATGCCACTATGGACATATACCTAAGCCAGTAATCGGCTTGCTGTACGCTCGAAATACAAAAAAAGGAAACGTAACCTCGAACAAGTAAAAAGGCGTTAAGTTCGGCCGGACCGAACTTTGGATACCCACCACCTCTGGTATATACATAAACCACATACATAAAATATACATAAAATCCGGTGAAAAATGCATTCCTTATGTCCCATAGCTGCTATATCGAAATATGTTCCAATTTGGACCAAATACTAATAAGTTTAAGTGATTGTTCAATTGTGTATAACAAAATATTGGTCTTTTTAATGGCCATGCCTAAAAATAAACCGATCTAAACCATATACGACACAGATGTCTAAAAGCCTAACATACGTCACTGTGTCCAATTGCAGTGAAATCCGATTACAAATGCGCCTTTCATGGGGCCAAGACTTAAAATCGAAATATCGGTCCATATAGCAGCCATATCCAAATCTGGACTGATTTGGGCCAAGTATCAGAAAAATGTCAAAGAACCTAATACAACTCACCGTCCCAAATTTCGTCGAAATCGGACAATAAATATGCCTTTTATTGCTCCAAAATCTTAAATCTAGAGATCGGTCTATATGGCAGCTGTTTTCAAATGTGGACCGATCTGGGCCAAATTGAAGAAGTATATCGAGGGGCTTAACTTAACTAACAGTCCCAAATTTCGTCGTCATCGGACAATAAATGCACCTTTATGGCACCAACACCTTAAATCTATAGATCGGTGTATATGGCAGCTATATTCAAATCTGGACCGATCTGAGCTAAATTGAAGAGAGATGTTGTCAAAATCGAACAATAAATGCGACTTTTATGGTCGTAAGACCTTAAATCAAGAAATCGGTCTATATGGCATCTATATCCAAATCTGAACCGATCTGGACCAAATTGCAGAAATATGTCGAAGGGCCTAAGACAACTCACTGTCCCAAATTTCAGCAAAATCAGACATTAAATGTGGCTTTTATGGGCCTAAGACCCTAAACCGGAGGATCGGTCTATATGGCAGCTATATCCTATCTGAACCGATCTGGGCCAAATTAACGAAGGAAGTTAAAAAGCTGAACGCAACTCACTGTCCCAAATTTCAGCGAAATCGGATAATAAATGTGGCTTTTATGGGCCTTAGACCTTAAATCGGAGGATCGGTCTATATGGCAGCTATATCCAAATCTGAACCAATCTGAGCCAAATTGACGAAGAATGTCGAAGGGCCTAACACAACTCACTGCCCCAAATTTCAGCAAAATATGATAATAAATGTCGCTTTTATGGGCCTAAGACCCTAAATCGGCGGATCGGTCTATATGGGGGCTATATCAAGATATAGTCCGATATAGCCCATCTTCGAACTTAACCTGCTTATGGACAAAAAAAAAGAATCTGTGCAAAATTTCAGCTCAATATCTCTATTTTTAAAGACTGTAGCGTGATTTCAACAGACAGACTGACAGACGGACGGACATGTCTAGATCGTCTTAGATTTTTACGCTGATCAAGAATATATATACTTAATAGGGTCGGAAATGGATATTTCGATGTGTTGCAAACGGAATGATAAAATGAATATACCCCCATCCTTCGGTGGTGGGTATAAAAACAACAACTCATTGCCCAAATTTCAGCAAATTCGGATAAAAAATGTGGGACTCAGACTGTAAATTAACTGATCGGTCTACATGGCAGCTACATCCAAATCTGGACCGATCGGGGCCAAATTGAAGAAGGATGTCGAAGGTCCCAAAACACAACTCACTGTCCCTAATTTCATCTAAATCGGATAATAAATGTGGCTTTTATGGGCCAAAGTCCCTTAATCGGTGGATCGGTCTATATGGGGGCTATATCAAGATATAGTCCGATATATCCCATCTTCGAACTTAACCTGCTTATGGACAGTATGATTTCGACAGACAGACGAACGGACATGGCTAGACCGTCTTAGATTTTTACCCTGATCAAGAATATATATACTCTATAGGGTCGGAAATGGATATTTCGATGTTTTGCAAGCGGAATGTAAAATTTGAAACAGTGAGTTATTTTTAGCCTTCTGACATCCGACCTAAATACGGTTCAGCTTGGACTATATTTAAATATAGTTGCCCTATTGATATTTGAGTTGCCCTCCATATTTGAGTTGGTTGTCAGTAGTCTAAAACCTCGTTTACACTGCTCTTTAAATTCGGATTTAATGGCTTGATCATCTGTTTTCCCTTTATAAAATCAGCTGACGAGAGCCTTTAATCCAGTTTTAATGGGCAGTGTAAACGGGGTTTTAAAACAATTTACAGTTTCAAATTTCAGCGAAACGCAGCCTCTAGAAGCTCAAGAAATATAATCGGTTGATCAGTTTATGTGGGAGCTATATCAATTTATGAACCGATTAAGACCATATTTGATACAGTTTTGGAAATTAAAACAAAACACCACACACGAAATTTCAGACAAATCTTATAATAATTGCGCCCTCTAGAGGCTCAAGATGTCATGATCCGAGTTTGGTTAATTTGGGAGACCATACGTAGCACAATATGGTTACAAAACACCTCGTACTAAATTTCAGCTAAATCGGACAATAATTAAGCCCTCAAGAGGTTCAAGATGTCAAAACCCAAAATCTGTTTATACACGATGAATTATATGGACGAATATGGCCCATTTACAATCCGAACCAATTCACACTAATAGGAAGTATTAGTGGAAAAAGAAAAGGAAGAAAAGTTCTAATTTTTATCAAAAAAGGTTCGTCATCAGTGTTTCTTTGCCTATTAAACGAACAGGAAGCCCTTATTCCAAGTAACGAAACAAGAGCAACCGAAAATTGAGTTACACCAGATGTTGGCTAAATAATGTGTCAGGAATTTTTGCTGTAATTGTCTGTAATCCGTTTCCAGCGCTTCTCTCTATTTCCTCTTTTTTCATGAATTCCTTTTTTTTATGTGTCTTTGCAGTACCCATGGCATCGGCAGCCTCTGTTACGCTATCAAAGGGATCAATACCATCATTCCCGGAACAAAGGATAATACTCTCGTCACCAGCAGCAACCACGACAACCATAAGAACATTGACAACGAGACCAGCTACCAGTGAAACTTCTTCTTCTTCTTCTTCATTTGTGACAAGACAAGACCAACTACAAGACCAAGCGAATTTGCCACAACAAAGCCAACGACTGCCAATATCAGCAAACCCGTTGTTGCTAATACCCCAGAATAAGACACAACCAACGCTAGTGGAGGAGGACAAATCGATGGCAGCCCCAATTGAAGTCCTAGTTAATCCGAGAGCTATGGGTCACGCATTGATGGCGGCAAAACAAAAACGACAACAACGTGGAGGACATCAACTGCCGCAGTACTTAACCTCGACTCAGGGAACATCATTTGGTCAGAATGCCACATCTTTGGAGGCAACACATAGAAACTCTTTTAAAGGCACATCATTGGTTGGAGGGCGTTTAACAGTACCCATGGATGACTCTCAAATGGTACATCAACAGCAACCCCAACAAAATTATAATCGTTCCAATGGTGGCATGAGTCTGGGTGGCTCACCAACGGATGATTTCAATGAGCTGGTGCCATTTCCCAAGAAAAGTTCAATGCCAGTCTTCGACTATGGCATGCCTCAGAACATTACAGCGCGCACTGGTCACATGGAGGCTGTACTTAAATGTCGCGTCGATAGAATCGGTGATAAATCGGTAAGTCCACTGAAATAGTTGACATTTTTTTATAAAACAGTAAAGAAGATGTAGAATATTTAGAAAATTAAGAGAAGTTTATCAATTATTCTACCAAATGTTGTCTGTTAACCAACATGTAATGCATGTTTATGTTATAGATTACATAACACTTAGAGTCAATGTCATGTGGTGAAACTAAACCTGAATAACCCTAACACTTTTTGGTAAATTTTAAAGATTACTAGCTGGACAGGGCACACTCCGCTGCGCCTTCTTTTACTTTATATGGAACAAAATTATCCTTTGAATATTTAAATACGTCCTATTTGGGTGGTTTTATGGGGGGTGGGGTGGCCCATAAACACTTTTCCCCGAAAAATGATATCATATTCGTGCTTTACTCCCAAAAACTTGGGGGTGTTTTTTGTCTGTCTGGTGAATCACGCTACAGTCTTTAAAAATAGAAATATTGAGCTGAAATTTTGCACAGATTCTTTTTTTGTCCATAAGCAGATTAAGTTTGAAGATGGGCTATATCGGACTATATCTTGATATAGCCCCCATATAGACCGATCGTTAAGTTAATCCCCTTGATGAGTTAAGTTAATCCCCTTGATATACTTCTGTAATATAGCACAGATCGGTCCAGATTTAGATACAGCTGCCATATAGACCGATCTCTCGGTTTTAGGTTTTGGGGCCATAAAAGGCGCATTTATTGTCAGATTTCGCCGAAATTTGGGACAATGCGTTGTGTTAGGCTCTACGAAATATTTCTGCAGCTTGGACCAGATCGGTTCAGATTTGAATATAGCTGTCATGTAGACCGATACTTCGATTTAAAGTCTTGGCCCCATAAAAGGCGCATTTTTAATCCGATTTCACTGAAATTTGACACAGCGGCTTTTGTTAGGCTTTTCGACATCCCTGTCTTATATGGTTCAGATCGGTTTATTTTTAGATATATCAACTAAAAAGACCAATATTTTGTTATACACTATTGAACAATGGTTTATACTTATTAGTATTTGATCCAAATCGGAACATATTTCGACTTATCTGCTATGGGACATAAGGTATGCAATTTTCACCGGATTCTGATGAAAGGTGGTTTACACATATACCCGAGGTGGTGGGTATCCAAAGTTCGGCCCTGCCGAACTTAACGCCTTTTTACTTATTGCATTTGAACAGTTCGTGGTATGTCCTAGTCTCTATCATAGTATACACAAAACGTTTTTGGTTTTGAGTGGCAATCACGTAAGCTTGCCTAGCCGGTCTTGTGTATAAATACCGCCTTTGCTTCCTGCCAAGCTTTCGCGGTATATGCATGTCCTAGGCACGCTGTGAAGATACTGGCAAGATGTGGCACCATGTAGACCGCTACTATCTGCAGTAACGCCGAGCATATTCTATCAAGTCCTTAATGGTTGAAAGCTCGTCATGGCTTCCTTAACCATAAATTTTGTAATGGTGAGCCTCCGATCAACTTCGTTGTTTCTGAATTCCGGTGTCTCGTCGTATTCTGCGTAAAATGCGTTTTAATCAGAAAACTCAGCATTTTCACTGCTGTTGCTGCTCTTATTCCCATTTCATTTACTAAAGTCAGAGTTTGAACATGATTTCAGAGAGAAACTTTTTTATCATGACGGTATAACTTTATTGATATAATCACTGAAAAGTTTGCGCGAGTTACGTTTTGCCGTTCTGGTCATAGTATTTTATTTCTTGAGCCATTTGCAATACACATCTCAATAAACAGTCGCCCTTTAACAAATAGCTCTGTTGTAAAGTCTGCGGATTTCTTTTCCTATTGCAAAACTCCCTGAATATCAAGGCTGATTTCCTTTTTCGAAAAGAACGCCCACTATTGCAGTCATAATTAGGTTGACATTGTCTGAATGATTAAGAGGGAAATAAAATACAACCATTTGGTTAAATATTCATCGCACGACACTGCCAAACTTATTCCGCAATTGCTTCTCTGTTCACTGTTATTCTGCTTTAAAAAACATAAAAAGTTGCAATTATTCTTAAATTTTATTAAATTTATTTACAGGTTTCTTGGATACGCAAGCGTGATCTGCACATATTGACTGTTGGCAAAACCACATACACGTCGGATAATCGGTTTCTGGTAAGATTGATATAAATTTTCTTCAATATTGCATGTCGGCATTTGTATTGAATTCACGAATTTCCATTGTTTGCATTAAAAAAAAAAACACCAACAATCCCTTTACCATTATAAACTTTTCCGTTTACCTTTTTACTTCGGTTACGAGTTTTTATTTCATTCCTTGGAATATTCAAGTATTTCTGATAAAGCAACAAACTCACTCACTCACTCACCACTCATTATGTACTATGCAAATTGCAAATAATGTGGCTTTAATTTAATTGCATATTTACATCGTCGTATGAGCGGAGAAAAGTCAAAATATTTTCTTATTGCAATTATGTATGTGAAACAAGCATGGCTTTCGTTAAAGTCCATATCACACCGTGAAAAACAATACACTTGAATTGTATTCCGTAGCATTCCGAAATTGTTGTATGCTTTTAGTTAAAAGAAAATAATATCAATTAAAAAGTTTGAGGAAAAGAGGTAACATTAGTTGGGGAACAGTCATTATGTAGGAAATTATAAAAACCAAAAACCCTGTGACCGTGAGGTTCCAAAAATGCAAACACAAATATATGTTGAAACCAGTAAGGAAAGGCAAAAGTCGGGCGGTGCCGACTGTATAATACCCTACATCTATCTTATGAGTACAATGTGGAAGCTAATATATCCAATTCTGAACTAATTTTGATGGACCTCGACGAATGTTTTCAGATGAGTTAACAACCAACTAGTATCTAATTTACAGCAAATATGTTCAATCTGTAATAAGTACGGTGGACAAATGACAACATTATTGCGAATTAAACAAAAGCTGACGAACATATATATGGGAGCTATATCTAAATCTAAACCGATTTTGAGCAACCTGAGAAGTATAGTGGTAGTTGTCGGGGAAAACGCTGTACAAAATTTTGGGAAGATTGGTAAATACATGTGACTACAGTGGCTCTAGTAGTAAAAATGTGGCAGCTATATCTAAATCTAACCCGATTTCTATTAAATTCATCAGTCGAGTCAGTCGAGAGTTAAGAGAAAATCCTTCGTACCAAATTTCAGGAGAATCGGTTAGCAAATGACCGTTTTATTGCATTACTAGTTGACCCGGGCCCGCTCCGCTGCGCCTTCTTTTACTTTATATGGAACAAAAGTTTCCTTGGAATAGTTATTTTCGACAATTAAAGAACTTTTAGTGAAAGCTTCTAAAATCGTATATCGCTTGACTAACAGTGTAACATTATAAGTGCCTTTATCTGAATCCCATATCATCTTTATTGGTCTACGAATTTAAGTTTGGATGTAAGGTGTACTCCATTCTTAAACGACTTTATTTCAGCCCGATATTCTCATGATGTCTGATTTAGGGATGTTTTAGGGGGTGAGGTAGTCCCCCACTTGGCCCAGAAAAAATATCAGCATCGTGCTCTTCTTTTAAATACCATTTACTTAAACCCCATATTGCCATTGGGTTAAGAGGAGTTTACAGGATGAGGCGTCCCCCAAACACATGGCCCCAAAATAGGTTATCAAATTCGTTTTCTAATCTCAAATACCTTTCATTTGTGCCACATACTGGCATGGTCGAAAAATTTTACCCTTTGGGGTGTGTTTTGGGGAAGGGGTGATGCCCTAAATACATGGTTCTACATTTGGATATCAAATTCGTATTTTACTCCCAAATACCTTTATTTGAGGCCCATATTGCAATGGTCAGTAAAAAATTTCTGTTTGTGGGGTATTTTGGAAAAGGGGTAGACCCCAGAAAATTCGTCCCGAAAGTGGGTATCAATTCTTGCTCTACCGCCCAATACCTTTCATTTAAGTTCCACATTGACATGATCGGTAAATATGCCCGATTTAGCGGTGTTTTGCCGATTGGGGTGGTCCCCCAAAACACTAAGCCCGGAAAATATATCAGCAACGTTCACTATTCTCATATATCATTTATTTGAACCCCATAGAGCAACGCAGGCAATGTGTAATCTACACTGCCTGGAACATCGGACATTGTATCACGGATAATAAAGTGTCCGTAGCCGACACATGACCAAAGGGGAAGCTCCCTTAACCTCACAGCAGTGCTCGCAGCAATTTGTTTAGCCACATTAGCCAGAGGCATTAGGTGTTAAATTAAATTCAGTGTATCAGCTGGCGTCGTCCTCAGTGGTGTGGCTGTGATGCGCAAGCAAGCCAAATTTCCTGTCCAGCAAAACACCTAGGTATTTTGCGCTTTCAGTAAATGGAACATTCTTTCCTCGCTGGGAGGCAAGGTGTTTCTGCTTTTAAAATGAAAACGACCTTTGTGTCCGCCTCCGCCCAAAGAATTTTCGACTCAGACACAATTTCCCCACTTACCTCCGACGAAGGCTTGCCTCTTCTGGCCCAACTTGGTCCAAGCGAGAGTTTCCCGGGAAATGCGTTTTCTTATGTTACTTCAGAAAGCAGTCTGCAGTCCTTAACGACCAACTTTAACAAGAAGCATATGTGAAACATTTAAAGCGGATATTTGTATTTGATGGACCGCGGCGCAGACGGACAGACATTTCTAGATCGAGTATGTCAAGAAGATCAATAATATATACATACTAGCCGAACAGGGCCTGCTCCGCTGCACCTTCTTTAGCTCTTTAAATCTTTTAAGGGTGGGGACACTATGCTCTGAATGCGGATTTCGAATTCGTGCCATTGTAACCTATGACGCTAAACGTGTTTCAATCCTGGCGAGAACATCGGACAAAGCGGTGTTTATCCCCTCTTAATGTTGTTAACATTTGCGAGGTACAATGCCATGCATGGTCTTTTAAAAAATTTTCCCCAAAGAGGTGTCGCACTGCGGGACGCCGTTCGGACTCGGCTATAGAAAAAGGTCCCTTATCATTGAGTTTAAACTTGAATCGGAAAGCACTCATCGATGTGTGAGAATTTGCCCCTTCTCCGATCCTGGTGGTAATGTCCTCATTAGGGAAGGGATTACACCTCAGACAATTCGACTTAAATATGGATATCAAATTCGTGCTGCACTTCCAAGTCCCTTTAATTTGAGCCCCATATTGCCATGGCCGGTAAATATGAACCGTTTGGAGGTTGTTTTGAGACTGGGGATGCCACCGGCACTTTGCACTGAAAATATAAATCAAATTCGTTCTTTATTCCCAACGGATATGAAGTTCGGTTTGCTTTAGGGCGTACCCCAAAAACGTGGCTCCAAAATTAGATAGTAAATTCGTTTTCTACTCTCAAATACTTTTTATTTGACTCCCATATATATCATTATGAGTCAATTAACCCATTCGACGTATCTTTAGGAGCAAAAGCGCCAACTAGACCTGAACGCAAATTTGATTGTAATATTAGTAATCTACTACCTAATACCTTTCATTTGAGTCGCTTATAGCCATGGTCGGCTAATATGACTATTTGGGGGTGGGCGACCTCTCATTACTTGGACCTAATGTTTTATGCCATATTCATAATCTACTGCCTAATACTTTTCATTTGAGTCCCATACGTCTGTTTGGGATGAGTTATGGGGTTGGGGCCGCCCGATGGGTACATAGACTCAAATTTTAATACCATATTCGTATTCTACTCTCCAATTCCTTTCATTTGATACCTATATTGTTCCGATCGGTACACTTTTGCTTTTGGGTTGTGTTTTTGGCATATGGGGAAGGGTACGTCCCCCCTCCGATAATGAAAAACTTAATAGCCAGTGTTTCCTTCCAGACCAACCTACACAATATGCGAAAATTTCGAGAAAATCGGTACTGCCGTTTTTCAGTCTATACGGTACAAACAAACCGAGTCCCATATATCCGTAAATGTTTGTGGGGGTGGGGTAACCCCCTATACTTTGACATGAATTTGTATGCCAGATTCGTTATCTACTGCAGCATACTTTTCATTTGATATCCATATTGTCCTTATCTGTCCACTTTAGTTTTTGGGTGGTGTTTTTGGGGTAACGGTGTAGGGTCCGTCCCCTTCCGTTATCAATAAATTATAAAGCCTTTCCTTCTTCCTGATCATATTCGTAATCTACTCCCGAATACCTTTCATTTGAGTTCCATATGGGTTTTGGGGCTGGGGCGGCCCCCCAGGCTACTTGGACCCAACTTTTACTATGAAAATCATAGTCAACTCTTGAATACCTATCATTTGAATCTCATGGTGTTCCGATCGGTGATCTTTTATTTTTGGGTAGTACTTTTGGGGTACCGGGGAGGGTCCCCCCCCGACATCAAAAAGTTATATAGCCTATATATGAATTTTATATATAATGACGGAATGACTTGATTAGTGTACCCCTTTACAAAGATGGTGGGTATAAAAACACCTCAATCAAAATCTTGTAAAGCCCGGAACAGGGTTGTGGCTTCTACAGTCATAACAGGTCATATCGAGTGAAAGGTGTATGCATAAGGGAGTTATATCTGTACTTCAAGCAATTTTGGTGTAGGAGATAAACTTATATGCAAGATCCTGATCAACCAATGCCAACAAACAACGAAAAAACAAGTAAAAAGGCGTTAAGTTCGACCGGGCCGAACTTTGGATACACACCACCACGGGTACATATGTAAACCACCTTTCATCAAAATTCGGTGAAAATTTTATACCTTATGTCCCATATCAGTTATATCCAAATATGTTCCGATTTGGACCAAATACTAATAAGTTCATTAGCTATATCTAAAAATAAACCGATCTGAACTATATACGACACGGATGTCAAGAAGCCTAACATAAGTCACTGTGCCAAATTTCAGTGAAATCGGATTATAAATGCGCCTTTTATGGGGCCAAGACATTAAATCGAGATATCGGTCTACATGACAGCTATATCGAAATCGGGACCGATTTGGGCCAAGTTGCATAAAAATGTCGAAGAGCCTAACACAAAGCACTGTCCCAAATTTTTGCGAAATCGGACAATTAATGTCGCTTTTATGGGCCCAAAACCTTAAGTCGAGAGATCGGTCTATATGGCAGCTATATTCAAATCTGGACCGATCTGGGCAAAATTAAGGAAGGACGTCGATGAGCCTAACCAAACTTACTGTCTCAAATTTCAGCGACATCGGACAATAAATGCGTCTTTTATGGGCCCAAAACCTAAAACGTAGATATCGGTCTATATGGCAGCTATATCTAAATCTGGGCCGATCTGTGCGATATAGCAGAAGTATGTCAAGGGGCTTAACTTAACTCACTGTCTCAAATTTCGGCGTCATCGGAAAATAAATGAGCATTTTATGGGCCCAAAACCATAAATCAAGAAATCAGTCTATATGACAGCTATATCCAAATCTGAACCGATCTGGACCAAATTGAAAAAAGATGTCGAAGGTCCTAACACAACTCACTGTCCCAAATTCCAGCAAAATCGAACAATAAATGTGCCTTTTATGGGACTAGCACCATAAATCGGAGGATCGGTCTATATGGCAGCTATATCCAAATCTTGACCGATCTGAGCCAAATTAACGACGAATGTCGATGGGCCTTACACAACTCACTGTTCCAAATTTCAGCGAAATCGGATAAAAAATGTGGCTTTTATGGGCCTTAGACCCTAAATCGGAAGATCGGTCTATATGGCAGCTATATTCAAATCTGGACCGATCAAAGCCAAATTGACGAAGGATGTCGAAGGGCCTAACACAACTAGCTGTTCCAAATTTCAGCAAAATCGGATAATAAATGTGGCTTTTATGGGCCTAAGACCCTAAATCGGCGGATCGGTCTATATGGGGGCTATATCAAGATATAGTCCGATATAGCCCATCTTCGAACTTAACCTGCTTATGGACAAAAAAAAAATATATGCAAAATTTCAGCTCAATATCTCTATTTTTAAAGACAGTAGCGTGATTTCAACAGACAGACGGACAGACGGACGACATGGCTAGATCGTCTTAGATTTTTACGCTGATCAAGAATATATATACTTTATAGGGTCGGAAATGGGTATTTCGATGTGTTGCAAACGGAATGACAAAATGAATTTACCCCCATCCTTCGGTGGTGGGTATAAAAATATCCATATTAAAGGCAATATTCTTTAATATAAAATTTTATTCAACATTATATGTTATGTTATGTGTATGTAAAGGGTGATTTTTTTGAGGTTAGGATTTTCATGCATTAGTATTTGACAGATCACGTGGGATTTCAGACATGGTGTCAAAGAGAAAGATGCTCAGTATGCTTTGACATTTCATCATGAATAGACTTACTAACGAGCAACGCTTGCAAATCATTGAATTTTATTACCAAAATCAGTGTTCGGTTCGAAATGTGTTCATTCACCCTAACGTTGCGTCCAACAGCATCTTTGAAAAAATACGGTCCAATGATTCCACCAGCGTACAAACCACACGAAACAGTGCATTTTTCGGGATGCATGGGCAGTTCTTGAACGGCTTCTGGTTGCTCTTCACTCCAAATGCGGCAATTTTGCTTATTTGCGTAGCCATTCAACCAGAAATGAGCCTCATCGCTGAACGGTGAATGAACACATTTCGAACCGAACACTGATTTTGGTAATAAAATTCAATGATTTGCAAGCGTTGCTCGTTAGTAAGTCTATTCATGATGAAATGTCAAAGCATACTGAGCATCTTTCTCTTTGACACCATGTCTGAAATCCCACGTGATCTGTCAAATACTAATGCATGAAAATCCTAACCTCAAAAAAATCACCCTTTACTTTATAGGGTCGGAAATGGATATTTCGATGTGTTGCAAACGGAATGACAAAATGAATATACCCCCATCCTTCGGTGTTGGGTATAAAACATATCCATATTAAAGGCAATATTCTTTAATATAAAATTTTATTCAACATTATATGTTATGTTATGTGTATGTATATCCCATTGGCAATCATCGATGCTTTCCCATACAAGATTCAGATCTTCAAAAGGAAAACACTTTGCAATCACTTTCATATGCCCTGTCGTTCACACTGTCGTGAAAAAAGGGAACCACGAAGGCATTTCAAAAGTGCCATAGCAACAATGTTGGTGACTTCAATGGCGAACCAACTGCTATGCTGTTTTAAAAACAACTGACAATGCTGCAGATGTTGATTACGATGATTGCAATGGCCTCGTAAGCTCGCGATGGGTATTCATGCAAATTAACATCAAAGTCATGCGAGTGAATTTTGACAGAGAAAAAGAAAAAAAAAAAAAACAAAAAATACAAAACAAAAAATACAAAACAAAAATAATTTGGGAAGTGCCCATTCCACCGAAGCGGGGGGTTTTCATCCATTGTGTTGTGTTTTTACCCTAACTGTCTGTCTGTTCTTTGATGCCATAATATTTTATGTTTATTTTTATTACTACTACAACTACTCTTACATGCATACAAACACACATGAATGTGTGCTGTACAGCTTACATGGTGTACACCTTTTTTTTCTTGTTTTCGAAGCTACTCTGATTTTTGATATTTTTTGTTGTTTGCAATTCTTTTGTGCTTTTTGTAGGTGACAGAATCCAAAGACTCCCGTGAATGGACATTACACGTAAAATCACCCCAGGCACGTGATAGTGGCATATACGAATGTCAAGTGAATACCGAACCCAAAATGTCAATGGCATTCCAATTAAACGTCATCGGTAAGTGGAATGTCCTCAATGTCCTTTGCACAAAACTAACTTTGTTCAAAAATTGTTTATTAATTTCCTTTTTTATGTAAGTGATGAGAGAGTTCAAGTGTGCCATGGCAACATGTGAAAAAGACAAGCGAATACGAATTCGAGTGCTCTCGATTATGATTGCATGGTTTAGGATTTGATGATTTTAGCACAGCTGTGTATATTTTAGCTTTAGCCAAAAATTATGTTCATGTGAATAGTCAGAAGTGAGCAAACAGTTAATTTGAACTAGGAAACCCCAAAATCTTTAGTAAAACTTTTGGAATTAACCAGAGGGCTTTAATAGATTTGTTAAAAATATTGGGAATCATAGCAAGTAAAGTTAGATAATGTAAACAAGTAGTAAACTAAATTTTCCATGAACATTCCATTCAGGAACAAGAGATACTTAACTCATATCAATGAAAGCAGTCCGATTAATGTTTAAGATCAATTACAAGGGGCATCCTTTTTTTACCCACCACCGAAGGATGGTGGTATATTAATTTTGTCATTCCCTTTGGAACACATCGAAATATCCATTTCCGACCATATAAAGAATATATATTCTTGATCAGCGTAAAAATCTAAGGCGATCTAGCCATGTCCGTCCATCTGTCCGTATGTCTGTTGAAAGCACGCTACAGTCTTTAACAAATAAAAGTGTGCTAAGTTCGGCCTGGCCGAATCTAATATACCCTCCACCATGGATAGCTTTTGTCGAGTTTTTTTTCCGGCTCTTCTTCTTTGGGGAAAAAAAGGATAAAAGAAGAATATTTGCTCTGCTATTAGAGCGATATTAAGATATGGTCCGGTTCGGACCAAAATTAAATTATATGTTGGCAACCTGTGTAAAATGTCATCCAATTCGAATAAGAATTGCGCCCTATGGGTGCTCAAGAAGTAAAATGGAGATACCGATTTATATGGGAGCTGTATAAGGCTATAGACCGATTCAGACCATAATAAACACGTATATTGATGGTAATAATGGGATTCGTCGTACAATTTCAGCCAAATCGGATGGGAATTGCGCCCTCTAGAAGCTCAAGAAGTTAAGACCCAAGATCGGTTTATATGGCAGCAATATCAGGTTATGGACCGATTTGAACCTTATTTGGCACAGTTGTTGAAAGTCCTAATGAAATACGTTGTGCAAAATTTCAGCCAAAACGGATGAGAATTGCGCCCTCTAGAAGCTCAAGAAGTCAAGTCCCCAGATCGGTTTATATGGCAGCTATATCAGGTTATACACCCGATCTGAACCATACTTGGCACAATTGTTGGATATCATAATAAAAAACTTCGTGCAATATTTCATTTAAATCGGATAAGCATTGCGCCCTCTAGAAGCTCAAGAAGTCAAGACCCAAGATCGGTTTATATGGCAGCTATATCAGGTTATTGACCGATTTGAACCTAACTTAGCACAATTATTGGAAATCATACCGAATCACGTCGTGCAAAATTTCATTGCAATCGGATAAGAATTGCGCACTCTATTGGCTCAAGAAGTCAAGACCCAAGATCGGTTTATATCTGGACCGATCTGAGCCATATTGAAAAAGGCCCTTCGAGAGCCTAAAGCAACTAACTGTCCAAAATTTCAGCAACCGATCCGCCGATTAGCGGTCCTAGGTCCATAAAACCCATCTTTCATTAATTTCGCCTAGATCGGTTCAGATTTGAATATAGCTGCCATATAGACCGATACTCCGATTTAGGGTCTTAGGCCCATTAAAGCAACATTTATTATCCGATTTTGCTGAACTTTGGGACAGAGAGTTGCGTTAGGCCCTTCGACATCCTTCGTCAATTTGGCTCAGATCGATACAGATTTGGATAAAGCTGTCATATAGACCAATCTCTCGATTTAGGGTTTTGGTTCCATAAAAGACGCATTTTTTGTCCGATGTCGCCGAAATTTGTGACATTATGTTATGCCCTTTGACATACTTCTGCAATATGGCACAGATCGGACCAGATTTGGATATAGTTGCCATATACACCGATCTCTCGATTTAAGGTTTTGGGCCCATAAAAAGCGCAATTATTGTCCGATGTCACCGCAATTTGGGACAGTGAGTTGTGTTAGGGCCATCGACATCCTTCTTCAATTCCACTCAGATCGGTCCAGGTACCCAGTCACCTCATAAATGTCGCCAACATCAGTGAGGGTATAATAATCACTAAAAAAGTTTTCGATGTCCTCGCTGGGATTTAAACCTAAGCGCTCAGAGTCATTGGCAAACATGATAACTTCTACTCCACAGCGACCAATGGGAAGAACATATTTACGGTTTTCGGCCTTTCCTCCATATCGAAAGCACCACTACTATCTGATGTGCCTGTATCAAAGCCATCTGTCTAAAGTTTAATTCAATGAAATTTAATTTTTTTGTAATTTGTCTAATTGAGTCTTGGTGTCAAAAGAGTAGAATACGGGAATTTAATTAAGCTCTGTAAATTACCATATCATACAAAGGATGGCAAAGTCGATTTTAATTAATTTCTCTTACTAAACAAAATTAACTGAAATTCAATAGGCAATGAAGATGCCATTCATTTGGAATCTAATTGGAAAGTTTTCCTGTGAACACTAACTATTGGGAGAAACAAAAGAAAAAAAAAGACAATTTCATAGACATTTTAGCTAGATTTTCTAGAAATTCCTTTGTCTTATTTCATGGCTGTCAAACTTTTTTATTTTAACAAAGTCATTGTAATTGTCTAATTAAATTTCAATTGTTTTTTGTTTTGTTTTTTTGCTTTGTTCAAACTCATTTTAGAAATATCGCCCGATGCTCAAACCATTATAACCGGGCCCAGTGATTTATACGTCAAGGTTGGCAGTGTCATTACACTCACCTGCCTGGTGAGCCAACCATCGATTAAGGATATCGGCCCCATTCACTGGTATCGCAGTGAGCATCTACTGACGCCATTGGCGCTTAACGATGACAAGGCACAAAGGAATTACTTTGTCACACCTGCTGCCTTGACAAGTAAAACCGCATCATCGTTCGATCATGCGTCTGACGACACGGATATGTACGACAATAACGTGGATGACGATGAACACATGTCGCAAAATGTAAAGGACGAAATCACATTGGATTTCAGGCAACGTGTGGCCATGGAACAAAAATTGTGCGACACAATAAAGTCAAAGTGAGTATGGGAGCATTGTGAAATGAAGATGAAAATTGTATTTAAGCACCATTATATTTGGGGAAAAATAAGTGAATGTTACAAGAAAAAATTGAAGATGGTTTTTTATGAATTCCAAAGGGATTTAAACCTATCACAAAAAAAAATCCATATATCTTAAACAAGATGAATTATTTATGACTTAAACTTTAAATAAAATTGGAGTCTAGATCGCATTGTATTTGTATTAAGGCGTATATAGACCATTCTTCCAAATAAACGTTTTGTTTTCATAAAATGTGTTGAGACGCTATTCCACATTTGGCTAATGGGACAAATATTCTGTCATTGCCAATAAAAGTGAAATAAATTCATTTAAGGCATATTTTGGGAAGAAGATTTTAGGACACATCGAATTTTGTTAGTTAGTAATTGGACTAAAATTGTGCCTGCAACAGGCTTAAAAGGCCATATCGGATGAAAAATATATATGGGAGCTATATATAAATCTGGACCGATTTTTATCAAACTTTGCACACATGTGAGGATATTGAATAAAACGCTCCATGCCAAATTTTGTAACGATGGGACCAAAATTGTGCCTGCTACAACCTTAAAAGACCATATCGGATGAAATATATATATGGGAGCTATATATAAATCTTATCTGATTATGATGAAATTTTGCACACATATTGGGACGTCACAAGAAGCATTTCGTGCCAAATTTTGTAGAGATCGGATCAAAATTGGGCCTTCTACAGCCTTAATAGGTCAAATCGTACGAAAGTAATATATGGAAGCTATATCCAAATCTGAACCGATTTGGTCCAAGTTGAACAAAACTATCGAAGAGCCCAATAGCCTCGTACAATAAATGAGCCTTTAATTGGCCCAAAACCTTAAATCGAGTGATCGGTCCATATGGCAGTTATATTCAAATCTAGACCGATCAGAACCAAATTTAAGAAGAAGTGAGTTGTGTTAGTCCCTTCGACTAACACAACTCACTGTCACAATTTTCGGCGACATCGGTTTTGGTCCTTTTAAGGTTTTGGTCCTTTTATGGGACCAAAACCTTAAATCGAGTGATCGGTCTATATGGCAGCTATATCCAAATCCGGACCGATGTGTGCCATGTTGCCGAAGTATGTCGAAGGCCTGAACATAACTCACTGTTCTAAATTTCGTCGATATCGGACAATAAATGCGCCTTTTATGGGCCCAGAACCTTAAATCGAGAGATCGGTTTATATGGCAGCTATATCCATATCTGGACCGATCTGTGCCATATTGCAGAAATATGTTGAGGGGCTTCATTTAACTCTCTGCCCCAAATTTCGGCAACATCGGAAAATAAATGCCCCTTTTATGGGCCCAAAACATTAAATCGAGAGATCGGCCTGTATGGCAGCTATATCCAAATCTGG
>NC_081554.1:32687376-32694876 GCF_963082655.1 Stomoxys calcitrans | reverse complement strand
CTAAACTCCCAACGAACCAGCCATGTTTGCCTACTATGGCATTAAGGTGCTCAAATAAAAGGCATTTTATAGTAAGAAACGAATTTGATGACCAATTTTGAGGCCAAGTGTTTGGGAGAAATCTCACAACATAAACTCGCATTAAACCAATTGCAATTGGGGCTCAAATAGAAGGAATTTAACAGTAGAGCACGATGCTGTTATATCTTTAGTGCTTATACCCCTCAAACACGACATATTTGTGGATTATGGCAAAGAGCGGTTCAAATCTCATAACAGTTTTATAGCCAAGTGTTTCAGGGACACATCACCTCATAAACTCCTCCTAAACCACACATATATACCGACTATAGCATTGTGTAGCTCAAATGTGATTTTTGGGAGTAGAGTATTAATCTGATATCCTCTTTAGGGGCAAAGGGTTTGGTTACTCCAATCCACCACCAAAGCCAAAAGAATGAAGTAGATCTGGGTTAGGTTAGGTTGTGATGGGTTCCTTCCCTATGCATTTTTCGGATTATAAGTAGGTAATTGAATTCTGCAATAATAGCATGATAAAAACAATCAACTTTGGTCTCCGCTCTCCACTTTCCATTGTTTTGGAATTTATTCTGTACTCAACCATTGCATCCCCCCCCCCCCTCTTTGCCACCCACTTTATTTCAATAGTTGAGGAAGAGAGTCCGATGATTCGATCTGTTTAATGTTCTTGTTTTTGTTTGTTAGTCTCTTGTGTATGCTTTGATGAATGGGGAGTGGGAGTAGTCTAATGCGAATGATAGGCTGATATTTAAGACAAGATTCATTTCTATAACATTCCTCTTGTTTTTTTTTTCTTTTCACTTCTCTTTCTTCTTGCGTTTTTATTAAAGACTATTAATGACAATTAAAGAAGAGTTTCTGTTAAGGGATAGAATTTTCGGGGTTCCTTTAAAAGATATTATGGAGTCAAGGAACATTGGTGTGAGTGGGCTTAGAGATCTGTAACACCGGATGATCTCAAGCAATGCTATGACCCTATTTTTGTTTGTTTTTAGTTTCAGTGGTCAAAAGTCCGTCCGCTTTTAGGTTGCACGTTTAAATTTTTCCTGTAAATGGTCCTTTAGATGAGAATGAGAAAAAGAACCCTACCCATACCGGCGAGTCCTAGCCAAATAACGTTCTGTTTCTCATGTCATCATAAACTTGGAAATTTTATTTCTCTAATACAGAAAATACCATTACAAGGTTTAAGACTCACTTAGACGTTTTCGTCCATTGTTATACCACAGTAACAGAAGAAGGAAGATGCCTTCTAGTTCCTATAGTTGAACTATCCAGATCGTTTTAAAAAGCCCAATAACTTGCGAATCTTTACATCCGCTAAATCAGACAGGTTCTCAAAGAAATAAGAACCTAAAGTAGATCTCCTTCTGACAGCTAGTGCGCGACATATGTACAAAAGGTGTTCTATAGCCTCTTCTTCTTCGATGTCTTCAGAGCTTTTGCAAAAGTCGTTGCTGACAGCCTTCTGTCTGTCAGAATGTTTTCCGACTGGACAGTGACCTGTCATGGCGACCAATGTTCTAGCCAATGACAGCAAAGCGGTATACCTCTTCAAGTCTGGATTAGGCCACACAGCTCACAATCCCCTCTTTGACATGACAATCTATCATTCGTTGTACTTCGGTCCTGCTCCTGAAGACTTAGCTTACATGTTGCAAGAGGCTTTGTTGAAGTGTGGTTAATATATACCACAGGTTGTGGGTCAGGTTGTGGGTATCCAAAGTTCGACATGGCTGAACTAAATACGTTTTTATTTGTTTGACCTCCTTTTTTAGCATAGAGAAAACCTATGAAATTGAAAGAAATCTGTTCCATTTAGGTAAAGTTCCTTTATAACGGTCGTCCGATTTTTATACCCACCACCGAAGGATGGGGGTATATTCATTCTGTCATTCCGTTTGCAATACATCGAAATATCCATTTCCGACCCTATAAAGTATATATATTCTTGATCAGCGTAAAAATCTAAGACGATCTAGATATGTCCGTCCGTCTGTCCGTTTGTCTGTTGAAATCACGCTACAGTCTTAAAAAATAGAGAAATTGAGCTGAAACTTTGCACAGATTCTTTTTTTTTTGTCCATAATCAGGTTAAGTTCCTAGATGGGCTATATCGGACTATATCTTGATATAACCCCCATATAGACCGATCCGCCGAATTAAGGTCTTAGGCCCATAAAAGCCACATGTATTCTCTGATTTTGGTGAAATTCGGGACAGTGAATTGTGTTAGGCCCTTAGATATGCTTCGTAAATTTGGCCAAGATCGGACCTAATTTGAATATAGCTGCCATATAGACCGATCCTCCGATTTAGGGTCTTAGGCCAATAAAAGCCACATTTATTATCCAATTTTGCTGAAATTTGGAATGGTAAGATGTGTTAGGCCTCTCAACATTCCACGTTAATTTAGCCTAGATCGGTCCAGATTTGGATATACCTGCCATATTGACCGATCCTCCGATGTAGGGTCTTAGGCCCATAAAAGCCACATTTATTATCCGATTTTAATGAAATTTGGGACAGTGAGTTGTATTAGGCTCTTTGACATCCTTTTTTGATTTGGCCCAGATGGGTTCAGATCTGGATATAGCTGTCATATAGACCGATACTCTGATTTAGGGTCTTAGGCCCATAAAAGCCACATTTATTATCCGATTTTAATGAAATTTGGGACAGTGAGTTGTATTAGGCCCTTCGACGTCCTTCTTTGATTTGGCCCAGATCGGTCCAGATTTGGATATAGCTGTCATTTAGACCGATTTAAGGTTCTTGGAGCGTAAAAGCCACATTTGAAATTTGGGACAGTGAGTTATATTTAACCCCCTTGACATACGTCTGCAATATGGCACAGATCGGTCCAGAATTGAATATAGCTGCCATATAGACCGATCTCTCGGTTTAAGGTTTTTTGGCCCATAAAAGGCGCATTTATTGCCCGATTTCACCGAAATTTGGGACAGTGCTTTGTGTTAGGTTCTTTGACATTTTGCAACAACTTGGCCCAAATCGGTCAAGATTTGGATATAGCTGCATTTAGACCAATATCCCGATTTTAAGTTTTGGCCCCAAAAAAGACGCATTTATAATCTGATCTCATTGGAATTTGGAACAGTAACTTATGTTAGGCTTTTAGACATCCGTGTCGTATATGGTTCAGATCGGTTTATTTTTAGATATAGCTACTTAAAAGGCCAATAATTTGTTACACACAATTGAACAATGACTTGTACTTATAAGGATTTGGTCCAAATCGGAACATATTTCGATATAGCTGCTATGGGGCATAAGGTATGCATTTTACACCGGATTTTGACGAAAGGTGGTTTACATATACACCCGAGGTTGTGGGTATCCAAAGTTCGGACCGGCCGAGCTTAACGCCTTTTCACTTGTAGATTTGATTCTCGTTATAGAATTGTGTAAAGTCAGGCATTACTCTTTAAAGGTGATAATGTTAATGTACTTTTTTGGAATCTAACACAGTTTTAACCATGGTTTGTGTGGGCTTAATCTATATGTACACATAATTATATAGCATATAATACTCAATCATACATAATACATGCGTGAACAGCAACAAAGTCATGATTCTTGATGTAGACAGCAAATAAAAATAAATGACAATTGCAACCCTTAACTCCATATTACATCAAAGGGGCAATAGCAAAATGGGCAAATAGCTACATGGCAATATTTCATCAATTGCCAGAATGTTTAAAACAGCTAAATGTTGTTTGCTAAATACATATACATATATATATAAACAATATACATAAATCAATCAAGAATTTTAGATACGCTTTTAAACTACATCAAAACTGTAAAACATTTACAACAAACTTTGTTTTGCTAAAGCAAAAGCAAATTTCGTTTTATTTATATTCTGCATAATTTTTTATTCTAATTTAGCAGCAATTTGTTATGCATAACTAACACTAAAACATACGATACATATATATAAAAATATATATAAATTTAAATAAAATTTAAATTACCTCATTTATTATTTAGTGAAAAGTGTCAGGCTTTAGTCAAGCAAGGCATAGTTAAGCAAGGTTGATGAGTTTGTTAATTATCGACTTATTGTATAAACAAAAAAGAAAAACATGCAAAACAAAAATCAAAATGAAATTCGTTATCTTATACACTTAGCTAACTAGATTTTGTTTTGTTTTATATTAGATTTGCTATTTTCACAGTGATGATACACACACACACACACAGAAACCACGAATACCCAACAAAGGCAATGCAAAGTGAGGTTAACTGCAAACACTACTTTGATTGCATCGACCATAGAGATATCGAAGAAAACCCCCCTTCCCCCCCACTAAACATTCAACCATTTCACATTTTAAACTTAAAAAAAAACACACACACACACACACATACGTGCAAATGTATGTTACAACTAATTTATACACCTACATATAAATGCTTGTGTTATTTCTATGAAATAGTTCATTAAAATCTGGCCACACACAATTTACCATAGCGAGCAGCAAAAGTCTAAGTTTGTAAATAGAAGAACCTCTTCGGAAAAGAACACAAAACCATTCAAGAGTGTGATATACAGAAAAATCAATAAACATTTGCAAGAGTAATTCAAATTAATTAATTTGTGCCTTTATTTGGGAAAACCCATGGGAGTTGAGCAAAGGTTTGTATCAATTAATTCAATAAAGATGTATGCCGAGCAAAAACTTGGCAAGGTATATGTCATTATTTTTGGCATGTAAAATAATGGATAACTCATTATCCTTGGATTTGCTAGCTGCTAAAATATAACGAGTTATCAACAGGAATACCATCTGTGTTACCAGTGGTACAAATGTCATTACATACAACATTCTATGAAGCTCAAGACTCAAGACTCAACCTTGATATTGATAACAAGCAAAAGCGTGCTAAGTTCGGAGGACGGGCCGAATCTAATATACCCTCCACCATTGATCGCATTTGTCGAGTTCTTTCCCGGTATCTCTTTTTAGAAAAACAATAAACAAGTAAAAAGGCGTTAAGTTCGGCCGGGCCGAACTTTGAATACCCGCCACCTCGGTTATATATGTAAACCACCATTCCTCAAAATCCAGTGAAAATTGCATACCTTATGTTTCATAGAAGTTACATCGAAATATGATCCGATTTGGACCATGGGAGTTAAGCAATGGTCCCACATTTCGATATTAGATTCGTATTCTACTCGCAAATACCTTTCATTTGAGTCCCATATTGCCATGGTCGGTAAATATGTCCGATTTAGGGGTGTTTTGGGGGTTGGGGTGCTCCCCCTAGCACTTGGTCCGACAATTGGATATCAGATACGTTTTCCTATCCTAAATACCTTTCATTTGAGTCCCATATTGTCGTGATTGGTCTTAATGTATGTTTAGTAGGTTTTAGGGTGGAGCGGCCCCCTAGGTACCCTATCCGAAATTTGGATACCAAATTTTTATTTTTAGGGCACTATATGAGAGCACACAAAATTTCGCTTAAATCGCACCAAACATCTCCGAGATCCGCTGTTTCTGAAAATTAGGGTAAGGGGGAGGGTCCGCCCCCCTTTCAGATATCAAAAAATGTAATACACTTTTATCACCATGGGGTCATTATGCACCATCTGTGAAAATTGAATCAGACAGCAATTATAGATATGTGAGAAGTTTGCTCCTCTTCTTTAAAGGAATGTTAAATTAAAAAGAGAAATATTGGAAAATCAAAGCAAAAGGTTGGTACTTTAAAATTAAATTATTCGTATGTGGTTAACGGTGCCTGTAAATACATGAGTTTTCATATCTCGTCCATAATCCAGAGTCCTAAATCAAGTAATTGCCCCTTGAATGTAAGAGAAGTGGAAAATGTTGAAATTTGACACCCTGTATCTCACCCTGTATTAAAGTTTATTGGTCTATGCTATTTTCTCCATAGCCTATGTCCTTCTCTGCAGATGCCTAAAACATGATCCCAGCTCAGATTAATAGATAAAGAGTTGTGAACTTATTTCCATTTTTTGCCATTTGGCCCACTGTGCTACGTCAAATAACCTTAGGCGCGGTTATTTGACCGTTCAAATCGTTCCTAAAATTTAAATAGCTTCCATATAAACCGATTTCTCGATTATCCTTGTCCGGCTCCTAGAAGCTCTTTAATTTTGGCCCAGTTTGGCATAGATATGGTACCTTCAACTAAATTTATTTTGTGTAAATTTTAAGCAGAATCCTTGGTGGAGGGTTCTCAAGATTGGACACTGTAGAATTTAGCCCGTGTTTTTATACCCACCACCGAAGGATGGGGGTATATTCATTTTGTCATTCCGTTTGCAACACATCGAAATATCCATTTCCGACCCTATAAAGTATATATATTCTTGATCAGCGTAAAAATCTAAGACGATCTAGGCATGTCCGTCCGTCTGTCCGTCTGTCTGTTGAAATCACGCTACAGTCTTTAAAAATAGAGATATTGAGCTGAAATTTTGCACAGATTATTTTTTTGTCCATAAGCAGGTTAAGTTCGAAGATGGGCTATATCGGACTATATCTTGATATAGCCCCCATATAGACCGATCCGCCGATTTAGGGTCTTAGGCCCATAAAAGCCACATTTATTATCCGATTTTGCTGAAAATTGGGACAGTGAGTTTTGTTAGGCCCTTCGACATCCTTCGTCAATTTGGCTCAGATCGGTCCAGATTTGGATATAGCTGCCATATAGACCGACCCTCCGATTTAGGGTCTAAGGGCCATAAAAGCCACATCTTTTATCCGATTCCACTGAAATTCGGGACAGTGAGTTGTGTTAAGCCCTTCGACAGCCTTTGTCAATTTGGCCCAGATCGGTTCAGATTTGGATATAGCTGCCATATAGACCGACCCTCCGATTTAGGGTCTAAGGGCCATAAAAGCCACATCTTTTATCCGATTCCACTGAAATTCGGGACAGTGAGTTGCGTTAGGCCCCTCGACATCTTTCTTCAATTTGGCCCAGATCGGTTCAGATTTGGATATAGCTGCTATATAGACCGATTTCTTGATTTAAGGTTTTGGGCCCATAAAATGCTCATTTATTGTCCGATGTCGCTGAAATTTGGGACAGTGAGTTAAGTTAAGCCCCTTGACATACATCTGCAATATCGCACAGATCGGTCCAAATTTAGATATAGCTGCCAAATAGACCGATATCTAGGTTTTAGGTTTTGGGGCCATAAAGACGCATTTATTGTCCGATGTCGCTGAAATTTGAGACAGTGAGTTTAGTTAGGCTCTTCGACGTCCTTCTTCAATTTTGCCCAGATCGATCCAGATTTGAATATAGCTGCCATGTAGACCGATCTCTCGATTTAAAGTCTTTGCCCCATAAAAAGCGCATTTATAATCCAATTTCACTGAAATTTTACATAGTAACTTATGTTAGGCTTTTCAACATCCTTGTCGTATATGGTTCAGATCGGTT
>NC_081554.1:32622376-32682376 GCF_963082655.1 Stomoxys calcitrans | reverse complement strand
GAACTTTTTAAACACCAAGAGTTAATACGCTGATTAGGCGTATGCATCAATCGCTGGCGTTATCTGAAAAGAGGAACATATTCCAGATGATTGAAACCTGAGCATACAATATCTCGTAAGCAAGAGAAGAGAACTTGGAACCTCGGTCTGCAATGTATTATATATGCTGTAGCCTTATATTGGGATAATTGGGGCTTATCAATGCCGTTTTGAACCTGAAAAATCAACCATAGAACTGATATTCACACAACGCCAAACAAGGAAATTTACCACAAAGTGAAAGATGCACAAAGTAACTTTCTTTCAAAGACCCAAGCTATATAAAAACAAGTAGAAAGGCGTTAAGTTCGGCGGGGCCGAACTTTGGATACCAACCTCCTCGGGTATATATGTAAACTACCTTTCATCAAAATCCGGTGAAAATTGCATACCTTATGTCCCATAGCAGTTATATCGAAATATGTTCCGATTTGGACCAAATACTAATAAGTTCAGTAGCTACATCTAACAAGTAAGAGCGTGCTAAGTTCGGTCGGGCCGAATCTTATATACCCTCCACCATGGTCGCATCTGTCGAGTTCTTTGCGCAGTATCTGTTTTGAGGCAAACAAAGTATAATAAATTAGGACGGATGAGCAGCTATATCAAGTTATAGTCCGATTCGGGGTTCAAGAAGGGAAATCGGGAGATCGGTTTCTAAGGGAGCTGTATCAAGCTATTGATCGATATTGCACACGTATGTTGAAGCCCATGGGAGGAGTCGTTGTACAAAACTTGTGCCAAATCGGATGAGAATTGCGCTCTGTAGAGGCTCAAGAATTCAATACCCAAGTCGGTTTATATGGCAGCTATATCAGGTTATGGACCGATTAGGACCACACTTCGCACACTTGTTAGAAGTGATATCAAAACACTATGTGCAAAATTTGAGTCAAATCGGACGAGAATTGCGCCCTCTAGAGGCTCAAGAAGTCAAGACCCAAGATCGGTTTATATGACAGCTATACCAGGTTAGGAACCGATTAAGACCACACTTCGTACAGTTGTTGGAAGTGATATCAGAGCACTATGTTCAAAATTTCAGTCAAATCGGACGAGAATTGCGCCCTCTAGAGGCTCAAGAAGTCAAAATCCCAGATCGGTTTATATGGCAGCTATATCAAAACATGGACCGAATTGGCCCATTTGCAATGCGACCTACACTAATAAAAAGTATTTTTGCAAAATTTCAAGCGGCTAGCTCTTCTCCTTCAAAAGTTAGCGTGCTTTCGATAGACAGACGGACGGACGGACGGACAGACGGACGGACAGACGGACGGACAGATGGACGGATATATATATTTCGGACATATTTCGAGGTATTGCAAACGGAATGATGAAATTAGGTGTAGGTAGGATAGCCAGATGTTCGGGATTGGTCGGGTTTATTCCGACTTTCTGTGGCTGTTCCGACTCTCAACTATTGAGTAAAAATATGGGAAGTTCACACGAATATTGTATGAACTGGAAGTATAAATGTGGGGTCTTTTAACAAGAGCGCTACAAAAGTTTTTTTTTTTCAAATGAAATAAAAACGGAAGAGTAACAAACAAAAATGGTTTTGGATTTATTCCTGTGAAAGTATTGGGTTGCCCAAAAAGTAATTGCGGATTTTTCATATAATCGGCGTTGACAAATTTTTTCACAGCTTGTGACTCTGTGATTGCATTCTTTCTTCTGTCAGTTATCAGCTGTTACTTTTAGCTTGCTTTAGAAAAAAGGTGTAAAAAAAGTATATTTGATTAAAGTTCATTCTAAGTTTTATTAAAAATGCATTTACTTTCTTTTAAAAAATCCGCAATTCCTTTTTGGGCAACCGAATATATACAGTTGGGTTGGTCCGATGAAGTCCTCCATCGGCAAGGGCTGCCGCTTTAGTGTACAACACGCTGCAACAACAACAACCTATATTAACAAGAAGCAATCGCTATCTTAATTGCAGCAGATGGACAGATGGACGGACGGACATGGCTAGATCGACTAAATCATCAATTGACGATTTTATACCCACCACCGAAAGACGGGGGTATATTCATTTTGTCATTCCGTTTGCAACACATCAAAATATCCATTTCCGAGCCCATAAAGAATATATATTCTTGATCAGCGTAAAAATCTAAGACCATCTAGACATGTCCGTCCGTCTGTCCGTCTGTCTGTAGAAATCACGCTACAGTCTATAAAAATAGAGATATTGAGCTGAAGCAGGTTAAGTTCGAAGATGGGCTATATCGGACTATATCTTGATATAGCCCTCATATAGATCGATCCTCCGATTTAGGGTCTTAGACCCATAAAAGCCACATTTATTATCCGATTTCGCTGAAATTTGGGACCGTGAGTTGTGTTAGGCCTTTCGACTTCTTTAGTTAATTTGGCTTATATCGGTTCAGATTTGGATATAGCTGCCATATAGAACGATCCTCCGGTTTAGGGTCTTAGGCCCATAAAAGCCACATTTATTATCCGATTTTGATGAAATTTGGGACAGCGAATTGTGTAAGGCCCTTCGACTTCCTTCATTAATTTGGGTCAGATCGGTCCAGATTTGGATATGGCTGCCATATAGACCGATGCTCCGATTTATGGTCTTAGGCCCATAAAAGAGACATTTATTGCCCGATTTCGCCGAAATTTTAGACAATGCTTTGTGTTAGGCTCTTCGACATTTTTATGCAACTTGGCCCAAATCGGTCCAGATTTGGATATAGCTGCCATATAGACCGATTTCTTTATTTATGGTTTTAGGCCCATAAAATGCTCAATTATTGTCCGATGTCGCCGAAATTTGGGACAGTGAGTTATGTTAGGCCCTTGACATACTTCTGCAATGTCGCACAGATCGGTCCAGATTTGAATATAGCTGCCATATAGACCGATATCTAGGTTTTAGGTTTTGGGGCCATAAAAATCGCATTTATTGTCCGATGTCGATGAAATTTGAGACAGTGAGTTTGGTTAGGCTCTTCAACGTCTTTCTTCAATTTTGCCCAGATCGGTCCAGATTTGCATATAGCTGCGATATAGACCGATCTCTCGATTTAAGGTTTTGGGCCCATAAAAGAGGCATTTATTGCCCGATTTCGCCGAAATTTTAGACAATGCTTTGTGTTAGGCTCTTCGACATTTTTATGCAACTTGGCCCAAATCGGTCCAGATTTGGATATAGCTGCCATGTAGACCGATATCTCGATTTAAAGTCTTGGCCCCATAAAAGGCGCATTTATAATCCGATTTCACTGAAATTTGATACAGTGACTTATGCTAGGCTTTTCGACAACCGTGTCGTATATAGTTCAGATCGGTTTATTTTTAGATATAGCTAGTGTACTTATTAATATTTGGTCCAAATCGGATCATATTTAGATATAACTGATATGGGACATAAGGTATGAAATTTTCACCGAATTTTTATGAAAGGTGGTTTACCTACATACCCGAGGTGGTGGGTATCCAAAGTTCGGCCCGGCCGAACTTAACGCCTTTTTACTTGTTTGACATATATTAAACTAAAATCATTCTCCATTACACTTTGAATCATTATTTGTCCTTTTTCCATTGCATTTTCATTAGACCACTTAGATGGGCTATTAGTAAATTACAACAAGTCAAAGGCGAATTGTAGATATGTTTGTACATTGCATTAACATCAAATGTATACCACAAAAGTCAACGACTCCACCCAACCAGAAATTATTATTTAAAGGGAGCTTTATCGCAGAGTAAACAGTTACATACGATGATGATGTCTCTCTACGATACACCAAACAAAATGTTATGAAAAGGCGTATTTAGTCGGGATAAATAAGCTCTCCTTCTCTGTGCCAGCGTTATGTTTACTAAACTTACGATTATTAACTCACATAAAAAGGCATCACTATTAGCATTTATGAACACATTCAGGTTAGTAGGAGATGCTGTCACTGTACGCCAACTTAGTACCCACTCAGTACTGGTGCTCAGTGTGTAAAACGCACACTCCATGAGCCGCAGGGTAGACCGACCTACTGATGGGTTTCTTCATTAATATGTGAGCTGGGGTTTAGTGATTACTTGGCAACCTCTTTTGTTTCGTTTCTTGCATTGCATTCACCAAGAGCTAAGGGAGGCAGAAGGGGGAGATATTATCTCCATTTCAATACACATATACATGCATACTTACAGCAAGCAACCAAAAAAAAAACAGGAAATAGTTGTTCTTGTTTATTAGCCTTAAGTGATTTCATAACCGCACAATTACTACTCCAATGGAAAAGTTCAATTGGTGCAAGTAGGTACTTAGTATGATTTCCTGTTTAAGAGTTACTCTATTTCTAGTAACTGCTTTGATATTGCTTGATCCAGCTTGGAATAGGGTTCATGCATGTTACGCAAGGAATTTCAAGCAAATTTCTCCTTGAGTTCGCGACCAGCCAAAATTTTATACAAAATATTCATAAAGTCGGAAAAAAATGTTTGTCAATCAAGCTGTAAACCGGTGGAGGTAAAGTCATTGGGTTCATATGGTGGCTAGATTTCGATCAGTTACAATTCGAGTCTTTGGAATTCATCGGACGATAGCAACAGACGGATGGACAGTGTAACGACAGGTTTCCCATAACGTTAGGGTAAGCTCGCCGGGGGCGAGAATTCGTCACAGAAATTTATTGATTGTGAGACAGAAAGAGAAAGACGAGAGAGGGCGGGTTTTAAATATAATCTTTATTGGTAGAGATGACTTAGGTTAGGTTGAAAAGAGGGTGCGGATATTAATACGCCCCATGCCACTATGGACATACACCTAAGCCAGTAATCGGTTTGTTGTGGGCTCTAAAAACTATAGAGTAACCTCTGAGACCTTGTGATAAAGGTGGATATCCCCCAGCTCACAAAGGCGACGGTCTTCATCAAGGGATGGGGCAATAAATTTGCGACCGGACAAGCAAAACCAAGGTTTGGTCGCAGAGAAGTGGTAGGTCTTCCACAGGGAGAAGAAGGAGAAAGGAACTCTCTTTGTGGTTGGCATTGATCAAGTCTCCGTTACAAGTTTGGCGAAGACTAAAGGCATGGCGCACTACGAGAGCAATGCTGTCTTTTTCAAGATTGGGATGACTAGGATAGGCAGGAATTTTCATTCTGCGACACCAGGCCATGCAGTGGCGGGTGACTCAACACCGCCCAACAAACAGGGGGCCGACAACGAGACAATCACGGCATCTCTCAATATGGGAAAGACTAGGAGAAGCAATGATCCTAATACTAAAATATCAGGCAATGCAGTGGCGAGAGACCCAACACAACCTAACAAACAGGAACCCGACGACGGATCCATCACCGACTTAAAGATTCGGAATACTGGGATAGGTAAAGATCCTAATATTTAAACATTAGGCATCGCAGCTACAGGAGACTCAATGCAACCCCACGAACAGGGAGCCGATCATGGTATCACCACCTACCCCCAAGAAGCCCATTTACTTAAGATTTGGAAGGCTAAGTTCCTAGTATTGAAACACCAGGCAGAACAGGGAATGGGGACCCAATTAAGCTTAACGAACAGGGACCCGACGATGGAACCATAACCGACTTTATAAAAAGTCGGAAGACTAGACTAGGCAATGAACCTAAAACGAAGACATCAGGCAGTGCAGTGACAGGAAAGTCAATGAAGTCTAAAGAACAGGGAACAGATGATGAGATCATCACCTACTCCCAAGATGTCCATTTACTGGAGGACCAATGACTGAGGTAATCCAGATAAACCTGGATAAAGCGTGTGTCTCGCTCCGCTGGAGAAAATCGGCAAGGGCAAGATTCCTATTGTCTTAAATCAGGAGCCATAAACGACCCGGAACAAAGTCTCTGGACTAAACCATATCAACTACCAATTATTCTATGCTATCACTGGTACTCGGCCGAGGACTAGCGTTATTCGTCATAGAAATTTGATTTATATATTGGGTTGCCCAAGAAGTAATTGCGGATTTTTTAAAAGAAAGTAAATGCATTTTTAATAACGCTTAGAATGAACTATAATCAAATTTACTTTTTTTACACTCTTATTCTAAAGCAAGCTAAAAGTAACAGTTGATAACTGACAGAAGAAAGAATGCAATTACAGAGTCACAAGCTGTGAAAAAATTTGTCAACGCCGACTATATGAAAAATCCGCAATTACTTTTTGGGCAACCCAATATTTTCTCCAGAGTTGTCAACGACGGATGCAACAGTGGTGAGACAGGGAGACGGTGGTGCATACCTAGCATCACTTTATCTGCCTTTCGACTCTCCGACACCGCCACCAACGTCGGAGCTGCAACGGGTGGTGAGGAAAGCAGAAAACGAGGTGCTAATAGGGTGCGATGCGAACTCTCACCACCTTTCGCGGGGTAGCACCAACACTAATAAGCGGGGCCAAGCCCTTGCAGAGTTCTTGAATACTAACAACCTAATATTGGGTTGCCCAAAAATTAATTGCGGATTTTTCATATAGTCGGCGTTGGCAAATTTTTTCACAGCTTGTGACTCTGTAATTGCATTCTTTCTTCTGTCAGTTAACAGCCAAAAGTTAGGCTTACTTTAGAAAAAAAGTATAAAAAAAGTATATTTGATTAAAGTTCATTCTAAGTTTTATTAAAAATGCATTTACTTTCTTTTAAATAATCCGCAATTACTTTTTGGGCAACCAATAACACTTAATGTTGGTAACACCGCTACCTTTGTTAATAGGATTAGGGAGGAGGTATTAGATGTGACGATACGTTGCGAAAATTAGATCGATGAGGTTCAGGATGGGAGGGTCTCCGTGGAACACTCTTTCTCTGACCATCGCTACATTAGGTTTAGAATAGAAAATTTTAAGTTTGGAATACCGTGCTACTTACAAAATCCTTAATTGTTGTCAATACCACCCTTCTAAGTTGGTTCATGTCTGATATTGCGTTTCCAACTAAATACCTGTATCTGTTGGACGCGAAAGCCGGGCCATGACAAAGGAAATGCTCCAATGTCTCATCATCTTCCCCGCATGCCCCACACATGCTATCACTTGCCGCACCGATTTTACATAACTAAGCTCTTAGTCCTATTTGTCCCGTTGCCAATAGCTATACTGACCTCCTTCTTGCTTCCTTTCAGCAATATCCTCGTCTTCTCACCATCTGGATCCCCCCATAGGATTTTCGCCGTCCTACCGACTGTTTCGCTGTTCCACAATGTTGCATGCGCATTCGTCGTCCACTCCCTTAACGCGAACTGTGTCTACCCGAATGGCCTCGGGTTAACCAAGTTTATTGACGGCAATCCTCTGGCCTTCAACGCCAAATCGTCTGACCTTTCATTTCTCCTTACTCCGTTATGGCCCGGCACTCAATCGATGCGGACTTTGCCATTCTCAAAGAAGTCGTTAATCTCCTTCTTACACTGCGAGACTGTCCGTGACCTTACCGTCCTGGTTGTTATTGCCCTTATGGCAATTTTTCTGTTCGTAAAGACATTAACACTCGACGTCCTCGCGTTAACACTACACCACCTCACGTATTCCATGATTGCATGGATCTCCTGCTGAAGCACCGTATTATGGTCAGGCAGTGTAAAACAGATCTCAGTCCCTCGTCTTCTCACGATCTCAATGTAAACCCCCAGGCTCACTCTGTCCTCTAGCTTTGATCCATTCGTTTAACATGATCTTCCAGATGGCAATACTAGAGTTCCATCAATCCAAGACTGTGCCGATGGTAGCAGTGCCTCGCACTCGACTTCAAGGTTCATATCAGGTATCCGATCGGAAACCTCTTCCCTTCCTTCCAGGTTTTTCTATCGTAGCCTCGATTATACCGCGATGGTTTCCATTTTCCTCAATCCATTTCCCATCGCCTTAAGTCTCATAGCCGCAGTGGCTGCTTCACACTTAATCTGTATGTCAATGGGTCGGATATCTAGAAGAGTCTCCAGGGCCCTAGTGGGCGTGGTGCTCATCGCTCCGCCTAGACAAGACAACGTGTTCTTTGAACCTGTTTTATGGTCCTTATGTTGCACTTTTTCTCCATAGCAGTCCACCAAACTACTGAGGCGTTAGTAAGTATTGATCTAATGACGCTCCTGTAGAGCCAGTAGACTGTCTTGGGATTCAGGCCCCATTTCGAGCCTTCGGCCCGTCTACATAGTGTCCAACGCCTGGGAGCCCTCTCAGTACGCTCCTGGATGTGACACTGCCAATTCAGTTTCCTGTCCAAAATCACACCTAAGTATTCGACCTTGTCAGATATCCAAATCGTGTTATTGAGGAAACATGGTGCATTAAATTGGCTAACCTTTGTCTTCCTCGTGAACAGGCATATTTTAGTCTTCTCTGGGTTAACATTGAGACCTCAGGGTCTAGCAGAATCATATGCCATATGCAAGACCCTTTCGGCACATCTGCATAGCTTGTTCGGATCCTTACCCCTTAGAAGTAATATGACATCGGATTCAACTCCCTCCTCAGTCAGCATCCGTAATAGGTCATTTATGGTGGTCACCCATAGGTGTGGCGATAAAATGCCCTCTGAGGCGTGCTCTGTGCCACTTTCTCCCTTATATTCATGCCATGGGACATACAATTTATCCACCTGTTCCTTAGCATATGGTTTATCCAGTCTCTAAGGACCGGTTCCCCCCGGTACTGGTCTAAGGATTGGATCAGTGTGTCGGTCCGCACATTGTTAAAAGCCACCTCGATGTCAATGCATACCGCCAGTGCACAACTTCGTACAGGGCAGTCTCCACCGACCTTACCTTGACATAGACATGCTGTTTGTATTTGAGCAGTTCGCTAGATGTCATACTCTTTATCATGGTGTCCAAAATACGTTCCATGGTTTTGAGTAGAAAGGACATAAGGCTTATGGGTCTGTAGGCGGCCTTTGGTGTCGCATAACTTGTCTTGCCGGGCTTGGGTATAAACACCATTCTTGCCTCCTGCCAGGCTTTCGGAGTACATGAAAGTCGTAGGCACGCTGTGAAAATGTTGACCAGACGAGGCGCCATATATTCTGCCTCCGGAACACCTGAAATATTCCATCAAGTCTGGGTGACTTAAATGGTTTGAAGCTTCTCTAGGATTCCTTCACCATATATTCCGTTTCTATAAACCTTCGATCAACGTCATTATTTCAAGAATTCGGTGCCTTCGTGAGTCCCTTCGTATTCTGTGGAAAATGGGTTTTCATCAAGGCTACTTAATTTTAGGAAAAAAATATAGAACAAATCTCTACGACGTTGATCCACGCTTCCTAGACAACTGGGTAGGCGTTCTTCCTGGGATGTCGTGAGATTGGTGATAGAGACCTTGATAAGTATTGTATCTCGGAGGGTCTCTCTCGGTGGGTTCGCGGTTTAGCTCGGTAAGTACTCTAGTAGGACTCGGAAAGGGAGTGTGGTTCCACAACTCGGCGACTGTCAATTCAAGGAGCGGAAGCCAAGGGAATGTGGGTCTTAGGGTTTAATGCTACCATACGAGACTTTAATAAGTACTCACGTAAGGACAAGGAGGAAAACTACGGCAAGATACCTCAAGCAAGGACAATGAGGAAATGTACGGCAAGAGACCTTAGTCAGTATTCAAACCAGGATACTGCGGGGAACTACGATAAGGGTTCTTCAAGATAGCCAGGGGATGTCGGGAATAGAGACCTTGGTAAGTACTCTAGTAGGAATCGGAAAGGGAGTGTTGTTCCACAACTCGGCGACTGCCAATTCAAGGAGCGGAAGCCAAGGGAATGTGGGACTTAGGGTTGAATGCTACAATACGAGACCTTAATAAGTACTCACGTAAGGACAAGGAAGAAAACTACGGCAAGTTGCCTCAAGCAAGGACAATGAGGAAATCTACGGCAAGAGACCTTAGTCAGTATTCAAGCCAGGACACTGCGGGGAACTACGCTAAGGATTCAACGGGATAGCCAGGAGACCGTGGAGAGGCTTTCGTGACAACTGGGTAGGCGTTCTTTCTGGGATGTCCTGAGACTGCGTGATAGAGACCTTGGTAAGTATTGTATCTCGGAGGGTCCCTCTCGGTGGGTTTGTGGTGGAACTCTCGGGGATGTCTGAAATAGAGACCTTGGTATGTATTCTAGTAGGACTCGGAAAGGGAGCGGGGTTCCACAACTCGGCGACTGTCAATTCAAGGAGCGGAAGCCAAGGGAATGTGAGATCAATCTGTGGGAATTAGGGTTGAACGCTACAACACGAGACCTTAATAAGTACTCACGCAAGGACGAGGAGGAAAACTACTGCAAGATACCTAAGCATGTACTCAAGCAAGGATAATGAGGAAAACTACGGCAAGAGACCTTAGTCAGTACTCAAGCCAGGACAATGCGGGGAACTACGATAAGGTTTATACAGGATAGCCAGGAGACCGTGTAGAGTACTCCAGCAAGGATATGCTAGGATTCTAAAGGATAGCAGGAGACTGTGGAAAGTATTCCAGCAAGGATATGCTAGAATTTTACGGTATAGCCAGGAGACCGTAATAAGTACTCCACCAAGGATATGAAAGAATTCTACAGGAGAGGCAGGAGATAGTGATAACTACTCCCGTAAGGATATGCCAGGATTCTACAGGATAGTCAGGCAACCGTGGAAAGTACTCCAGTGAGGATATAAACGGTTTTTACAGGATATCCAGGAGACCGTGGTAAGTACTCCAGTGAGGATGTGAAAGGATTCTGTAGGACAGGCAGGAGACCGTGGAAAGTACACTCGTGAGGATACGCAAGGATTTTACAGGATAGAATGGAGACCGTGGTAAATACTCCAGTGAGGGTATGAAAGGATTCTTAAGGATAGGCAGGAGACCGTGGTAAGTACTCCCGTAAGGATACGCAAGGATTCTACAGGATAGACAGGAGACCGTGGTAAGTACTCCCGCCAGGATATGCAAGGATTCTGCAGGATACCGTGGTAAGTACTATAGTCAGAATATGCTGGGACTCCACAGGATAGGCAGGAGACCGTGGTAGGTACTCCAGTGAGGATATGGAAGGATTCTACAGAATAGGCAGGTGACCGTGGTAGGTACTCCAGTAAGGATATGAAAGGATTCTACAGAATAGGCAGGGGACCGTGGTAGGTACTCCAGTGAGGATATGAAATGATTCTATAGAATAGGCAGGAGACAGTGGTAAGTACTCCCGTAAGGATACGCATTGGCTCTACAGGATAGACAGGGGACCGTGGTAAGTACTCCAGTGAGGATATGAAAGGATTCTACACGCCAAGTACTAACATAAGGATACGCAAGGATTCTACAGGATAGATAGGAGACCGTGGGAAGTACTCCAGTGAGGATATGAAAAGATTCTACAGGAGATCGTGGTAAGTACACCAGTAAGGATATGCGAGGATTCTACAGGAAAGCCAAGAGACCACGCCAAGTACTAACATAAGGATACGCAAGGATTCTACAGGATAGACAGGAGACCGTGGGAAGTACTCCAGTGAGGATATGAAAGGATTCTACAGGATAGGCAGGAGACCGTGGTAAGTACACCCGTAAGGATACGCAATGGCTCTACAGGATAGACAGGGGACCGTGGTAAGTACTCCAGTGAGGATATGAAAGGATTCTACACGCCAAGTACTAACATAAGGATACGCAAGGATTCTACAGGATAGACAGGAGACCGTGGGAAGTACTCTAGTGAGGATATGAAAGGATTCTACAGGAGATCGTGGTAAGTACACCAGTAAGGATATGCTAGGATTCTACAGGAAAGCCAAGAGACCACGCCAAGTACTAACATAAGGATACGCAAGGATTCTACAGGATAGACACGAGACCGTGGGAAGTACTCCAGTGAGGATATGAAAGGATTCTACAGGATAGGCAGGAGACCGTGGTAAGTACACCCGTAAGGATACGCAATGGCTCTACAGGATAGACTGGGGACCGTGGTAAGTACTCCAGTGAGGATATGAAAGGATTCTACACGCCAAGTACTAACATAAGGATACGCAAGAATTCTACAGGATAGACAGGAGACCGTGGGAAGTACTCCAGTGAGGATATGAAAGGATTCTACAGGAGATCGTGGTAAGTACACCAGTAAGGATATGCTAGGATTCTACAGGAAAGCCAAGAGACCACGCCAAGTACTAACATAAGGATACGCAAGGATTCTACAGGATAGGCAGGGGACCGTGGTAGGTACTCCAGTGAGGATTTGAAAGGATTCTACGGGAAAGCCAGGAGACCGTGGTAAGTACACCCGTAAGGATACGCAATGGCTCTACAGGATAGACAGGGGACCGTGGTAAGTACTCCAGTGAGGATATGAAAGGATTCTACACGCCAAGTACTAACATAAGGATACGCAAGGATTCTACAGGATAGACAGGAGACCGTGGGAAGTACTCCAGTGAGGATATGAAAGGATTCTACAGGAGATCGTGGTAAGTACACCAGTAAGGATATGCTAGGATTCTACAGGAAAGCCAAGAGACCACGCCAAGTACTAACATAAGGATACGCAAGGATTCTACAGGATAGGCAGGGGACCGTGGTAGGTACTCCAGTGAGGATTTGAAAGGATTCTACGGGAAAGCCAGGAGACCGTGACAAGTACTAACATAAGGATACGCCAGGATTCTACAGGATAGGCAGGAGACCGTGGTAAGTACTCTCGCCAGGATATGCAAGAATTCTACCTGATATGCAGGATATACGTGTTATGGAGTCCTGTGTAAGTACTCCAAGGATAACATCAGAATATTCTTACTCAACGCTCTCCGATGTTCACTGTTTCGTTGCTACGCACTGACTGTTCCCATTTGTTTGGCTGGCTCCCTTTTATACCATCGTCAGCCACTTGTTGTGTGGGCGTCACACAAACACAGTTGCTTACTGACGTTACAACAACAAACATTTCCACACATAATAGAGGTGCGCCCTCGTCGTTTTGTTGTTGTCGCCTAACGGTACATAACAATGGGTAGACACAAGGATTAAGCTGGCAGAGTTTTTTGATAATTCTTCAAACAAAATTAAACGAATACTTCCATGGTGTGAACGAAAATGAGTGTGACGATTTTCGTCGTCACAACAGATGCCCGGCCATGAATAGATGTCCAAACCTAGATTTGTAGGTTCAAACTATTGAAAACCCGAGGTACAAATTTAAAAGCCATTTATCTTATGGTGAACGGAATATTATTGTTACACATGTTCTTCTCTTTAAAGATCTACTTGAATCAAAAGTTTACAACCACTTTTTTTATTACCTTTTAAAATGTGATGATCTTTACAACCCCTCAAGTTGTTAAATGTCTTTAGTTGAGAAGGAGCATTTCGTAAATATGTCATGAAGCTGTAAACCAACCAAATGACAAATTTTGATTCTGTCACACTTGTAATACTTGAGTAACTGACTGATGGACAACAGGACATCAAGAAGACAAGGAAAATACCAAAAAAAAAAAACAAAAAACACATTAAAAACTACCCCATACAAAAGCAATAAAAACATTTTGAAAAGGATATTGGCATGTCAGTGTGGAAACAACGCAACTGCTTGTTCACCTCTCATTATCAATGAAATTGTCTGATTGATACCGGCTACGAAGAGGTAGGCGATGAGTAAAAGTTTGCAAAAATTTTGGGTTTTGGTCTTGTTTTCTGGGTTTTTCAGTATTCTTGAAAAGAAAGTTGTAGGAAAACTTTTTGGGTTTTCTTAAATTCGGCTAATGGTTGGGTGGAATGAAAAAGGATAAGCCAGCGTAGGAACCAAGTGACATATAAATCTGTAGTGTTTATGGTTTTTCCTGAAAGAAAAAAGAAACAAAGTTGAGAGATTTTTATGCTTTGACTTATCGAATACGTCTTTCTGCACTGCCAAGAAGTCATGGTTGACTTGCATAAAGAAAAGCTTTAAACGTAATGAGTTGAATTAGTAAAGTGGTCAGTTTCATATTAACAAATTAAAACCTGCAAGGAATGGCAAAAGTCGGGCGGAGCTGACTATATAAAACACTACATCTCCTAGTCTACCTACTATTGTATTGCCCAAAAACTAATTGCGGATTTTTATACCCACCACCGAAGGATGGGGGTATATTCATTTTGTCATTCCGTTTGCAACACATCGAAATATCCATTTCCGACCCTATAAAGTATATATATTCTTGATCAGCGTGAAAATCTAAGACGATCTAGACATGTCCGTCCGTCTGTCTGTTGAAATCACGCTACAACCTTTAAAAATAGCGATATTGAGCTAAAATTTTGCACAGATTCTTTTTTTGTCCATAAGCAGGTTAAGTTCGAAGATGGGCTATATCGGACTATATCTTGATATAGCCCCCATATAGACCGATCCTCCGATTTAGGGTCTTAGGCCCATAAAAGCCACATTTATTATCCGATTTTGCTGAAATTTGGGACAGTGAGTTTTGTTAGGCCTTTCGACTTCCTCTGTTAATTTGGCCCAGATCGGTTTAGATTTGGATATAGCTGCCATATAGACCGATCCTCAGATTTAGGGTCTAAGGCCCATAAAAGCCTCATTTATTATTCGATTTTGCTGAAATTTGGGACAGTGAGTTGTGTTAGACCTTTCGACTTCCTCTGTTAATTTGGCCCAGATCGGTTCAGATTTGGATATAGCTGCCATATAGACCGATCCTCAGATTTAGGGTCTAAGGCCCATAAAAGCCTCATTTATTATTCGATTTTGCTGAAATTTGGGACAGTGAGTTGTGTTAGATCTTTCGACTTCCTCTGTTAATTTGGCCCAGATCGGTTCAGATTTGGATATAGCTGCCATATAGACCGATCCTCCGATTTAGGGTCTGAGACCCATGAAAGCCACATTTATTATCCGATTTTGCTGAAATTTGGGACAGTGAGTTGCGTTAGGCCCTTCGACACCCTTCGTCAATTTGGCTCTGATCGGTTCAGATTTGGATATAGCTGCCATATAGACCGATCCTACGATTTTGGGTCTTAGGCCCATAAAAGCCACATTTATTATCCGATTTTGCTGAAATTTGGGACAGGGAGTTGTGTTAGGCCCTTTGACATTATTCGCCAATTTGGCCCAGATCGGTCTAGATTTGGATATAGCTGCCATATAGACCGATCCTCAGATGTAGGGTCTTAGGCCCATGAAAGCCACGTTTACTATCCGATTTTGCTGAAATTTGGGACAGTAAATTGTGTTAGGCCCTTTGATATCCCTCATCAATTTGGTGCAGATCGGACCAATTTTGGATATAGCTGCCATATAGACCGATCTCTCGATTTCAGGTTTTGGGCCCATAAAATGCTCATTTATTGTCGGATGTCGCCGAAATTTGGAACAGTGAGTTGCCTTAGGCCCTTCGACATCTTTCTTCTATGTGGCACAGATCGGTTAAGATTTGGATATAGCTGTTATATAGACCGATCTCTCTTTTTAAGGTTTTAGGCCCATAAAAGGTGCATTTATTATCCGATGTCGCCGAAATTCAGGTATACAATTTTCACCGGATTTTGATGAAAGGTGGTTTACGTATATTCCCGAGGTGGTGGGTATCCAAAGTTCGGCCCGGCCGAACTTAACGCCTTTTTACTTGTTTAAAATAAAGTAAATGCATTTTTAATAAAACTTAGAATGAACTTTAATCAAATATACTTTTTTTACACTTATTTTCTAAAGCAAGCAAAAATTAACAGCTGATAACTGACAGAAGAAAGAATGCAATTACAGAGTCACAAGCTGTGAAAAAATTTGTCAACGCCGACTATATGAAAATCCGCAATTACTTTTTGGACAACCCAATACTTTCAATATATTGAACTTTCTCCAAATCTAGTCAGACTTTAACTATGCATACTTTTTGACATATCTCAGAGAAGCTGTGGTTATTTCGATGAAATTCTGCACACATACTGGGACGTCAATAGAACATTTCTGTTCTGGAAGGAGCAATCCTCTTTCCAAATCCAGTAAGGAAAGGTAAAAGTCGGACGGAGCCGACTATATAATACCCTACACCTACCCTACAATTATAAATTTGGGCGATATATAAATATACAAGTATATGAGGGCTACATTTAAATCTGAACCGACACCCAAACAGATCGTTTGAAAGTTCTTGTTGCTACGGCTATATAAGTGCAAATCCAGCAATAAATATGTACGGGTGCTACATCCAAATTTAAGCCGATTTTAATGAAATCTCTCAGATATGTTAAGATCAGCAACAAAAAAATCCGCGCCAAATTTTTTGTAGATCAGTTACAAATTGTGTTTATTACAGCCTTAGAAGTGCAAATCGTGCGATACATATACATGGGAGTTATATCCATATCTGAACCGATTTTAGTCAAATCTTGAAGATTTGTTAGGATTGTTAGGGTAACAAAATAAACCGTGACAAATTTTTTGCAGATCGGTTGAAAATTGGAGCTACTACGGCCATTTAAGTGCAAATCGGGCGATACATATATATGGGAGCTATATCTAAATCTGTACCGATTTTTATGAAATTTTGCATACATATGCAAATGTTAAATAAAACATACCATGCCAAATTTTGTAAAGATCGGAAAAAGATTGTGGCTTCTTCAGCCTTAAACGGCCATATCGGATATAAGATATATATGGGACCTATATCTAAATCTGAACCGATTTTCATGAAATTTTCCACACATATTAGGACGTCAAATAAAACACCTCGCGCAAAATATTTTAAAGATCGGACCAAAGCTCTGGCTTCTACAGCCATAAAAGTCCATGTCGGATGAAAGATATATATGGGAGCTATATCTAAATCTAAACCGATTTTTATGAAATTTTGCACACATATGTAGACTTCAAATAAAATACCCAATGCCAAATTTTGTAAAGATCGGACGAAAATTGTGGCTTTTACAGCCTTAAAACCCCATATCGGATGAAAGATATATTTGGGAGCTATATCTAAATCTAAACCGATTTTTTTCAAAATCAACACCGTTTGTCCTTGGGCCAAAAAAGTGACATGTGTAAAATTTCGTGACAATCGTCCTACATGACAGTTTGGTGTTGTTTTTATCGCGATAGATATGTCCTGCTGAATGGCAGGACGGCTAGACGTGACCCACATTCGAGCTCTACTGAAATAGACCTTTAAATCGCATATTATGCCGCTCGATCTACACGTCCTATTGAAGGGTATGTAGCGATGGGCCGGTCCCAGTCACTATCCCAAATACGAATACCAGATTCAAAGTCCACTCCCAAAGGCCTTTCATTTGATACCCATTTTGTGATGTTGGACATTCATGCCTGTTTAAGGGGTTTTGGGGTTGGGAAGGTCCCGCAGACAACTTGGACCAAATTCTTATAACAGATGTGTACTTAACTTCCAAACACCTTTCATTTGATAACTATACGGTCCGAATGGGTTAATAAGTACTGCTGGTAGGCTTTGGGGGGTGAGGAGGCGCCTCAGGTACTAAGGAATACATTTTAATATCAGATTCTTACCCTAGTTTTAAATACCTTTCATTTGATATCCATATTGCCCCAATTGGTAAATATGCCCTGCGGGGGGTTTTGGGGGATGGGAAGGCCCCTCAGTTATAAAGGAATACATTTTTATTTCAGATTTGTGCTCTACTCTTAAAAACCTTTCATTTGATACCCATATTGCTCAAAGCGGTGAAAGAGTCCTGCTGGGGGGTTTTTTGGGGGTGGGGGACCCCCCGGATGCTTTGGGTGAAATTTGTATACCAAATTCGTACTCTACTCGTAAATACCTTTCATTTGATACCCATATTATCCCAATCGGAAAACATGTCTGCCCGGGTGGGTTTTGGGATGGGGCGTCCCCCCAGGTTATTTGATCCGAAAATGTTATACAAATTTCGTGTTTTTGGGGTATTATACGGTGGTATACAAAATTTCGCTTAAATCGGTCCACGCATCTTCGAGAACTGGCGTTTTTGAAAATTGGGGTATGGGGGAGGGTCCGCCCCCCCTTCGGATATCAAAAAATTAACCGGTGGCCCTAACTGAAAACATTCGCCGAGGACCATCAAAATTGGTTTAGAATTAGATATAGCTCCCTCTTTGTATTTATAGGGTAGGTGTAGGGTATTGTCCAGTCGGAAGCGCCCAATTGTTGCCTTTCTTTACTGGTTTAAACCTAACCCCATCTAAACCATTTTACACATACCCAAGATTTGGGATTTTTCAAGATTTAGCTAAGGCAGAGGGTCCTTCTAATTCAGAAATCAAAAATGAAAATAATATGTCAAAAAATAAGCTCCAACCACAAATGCCAAAGGTACATTTGTGGTCTTCCTAAAAACCATTCGAAAATAATCATGCCACTATTTATGTTTTCCCTTTCCATGGCAAACTTTTTAAAATATTATTTAATTTTTAAATCCCTTTTCGACTATGCCCTTCAGTTTGGTTTAAACCAACGTACCTGATAACTTTTGATGTCTTAGATTCTATTTTTAAGTAAGTTTCTCAGCAAAGTATATGCTTAAGCTTCATCCCCCAAGGACTTTTTAGTCAGTCCAAAGAGAAAGTTTTAGTCAAATATGAAAGTGCAGAAAGTAAGATGACTTGTTGTTGGGCAACGGGCGATAGCCAAATGGCATATGAGCGAAAGCCCTTAGGAGATATGCGAAAAGTTTTGCTCACACAATCCTAGATTTGCTTTAATTTAGTAATGCACAGTTGTCATTCAATGAAATAAAAAGTCATAAAAGTGTCATGATAATTTCTACAAAATATCTGACGTTAGGGGGATGTTTTCGCAGAGACACTTTATGACTCAAGGCAGCTTACGTATTTTCAAAATATGTGTCATAGATGTTTTTTTTTTTCTTGAGGATTTGCTAGCAGAGAAGTAGTCAAGATAAATACAAGCAAAACTATGACCAACCAAGTCTTAGGGAAAATATTTTTTTTTGAAAATACTATCAATACCCTTGATAATACCTTGATAATAATTAAATTACCCAAACCAAAAGGGTGTATGCGTCGATTGTCACATTTCCTAAAATTTAAAGCAGAAATCAACCGAAAACATGTAAAAAGGCGTTAAGTTTGGCCGGGCCGATCTTTGGATACCCACCACATCGGGTATAAATGCAAACCACCTTTCGTCAAAATCCGGTGAAAAATGATGCCTTATGCCCGATAGGAGCTATATTAAAATTTGGTCGGATTTGGACCAAATACTAATAAGTACATTAGCTATATCTAAAAATAAACCGATCTGAACCATATACGACACGGATGTCGAAAAGCCTAACATAAGTCACTGTGTCAAATTTCAGTGAAATCGGATTATAAATTCGCCCTTATGGAGCCAAGACTTTAAATCGAGATATCGGTCTATCTAGCAGCTATATCCAAATATGAAACAATTTGGGCCAAGTTTCAGAAAAATATCGAAGAGCCTTTCCCACATTTTGGCGACATCGGACGATAAATGCGCCTTTTATGGCCCCACAACCTTAAATCAAGAGATTGGTCTATATGACAGCTATATCCAAATCCAGACCGATCGCAACCAAATTGAGGAAGATTGTCGAAGGAACCAACACAACTCACTGTCCCAAATTTCGACGACATTGGACAATAAATGCGCCTTTTATGGGTCCAAAACCTAAAATCGAGAGATCGGTCTCTATGGCAGCTATATGCAAATCTTGATCGATCTAGGGGAAATTGCAGATATATGTCGAGGGGCTTAACCTAACTCACTGCCTCAAATTTCAGCGACATCGGACTATAAATGCGTCTTTTATGGGACCAAAACCTTAAATCGAGAGATGGGTCAATTTGACAGCTACATCCAAATCTGAACCGATCTATGCCGTATTGCGGAAGTATGCCGAGGGGCTTAACACAACTAACTGTCTCAAATTTCGGCGACATCGGCCTCTTATGAGTCCAAAACCTTAAATCGAGAGATCGGTCTATATGGTAGTTATCTTCAAATCTGAACCGATCTGGGTCAAATTGAAGAGGGATACCTACTGGTCTAACAAAACTCACTGTCCTAAATTTTGGCAAAATCGGACAATAAATGCGGCTGTTATGGGCCTAAGACCATAAATCGGTGGATCGGTCTATATGGCAGCTATATCCAAATCTGCACCGACCTGGGCCAAATTGAAGGAGTATGTCGAAAGGCCCAACAAAACTCATTGTCCCAAATTTCAGCAAAATCGGATAATAAATGTGGCTTTTATGCGCCTAAGACTCTAAATCGGCGGATCGGTCTATATGGGGGCTATATCCAAATAGATAAAAGATGTCGAAGGGCCTAACACAACTCACTGTCCCAAATTTCAGCAAAATTGGATAATAAATGTGGCCTTTATAGGCCTAAGACCCTAAATAGGCGGATCGGTCTATATGAGGGGTATATCCAAATCTGCACCTTTCTGGGCCAAATAGAAGAATGATATCGAAAGGCCTAACAAAACTCATTGTCCCAAATTTCATCAAAATTGGATAATAAATGTGGCTTTTATGGGCCTAATCGGCGGATCGGTCCATATGTGGGCTATATCCAAATCTGCACCGATCTGGTTCAAATTGAAGAAGGGTGCCGAAAGGCCTAACAAAACTCATTGTCCCAAATTTCAGCAAAATTGGATAATAAATGTGGCCTTTATAGGCCTAAGACCCTAAATCGCCGGATCGGTGTATATGGGTGCTATATCAAGATATAGTCCGATATAGCCCATCTTCGAACTTAATCTGCTTATGACAAAAAAAAGAATCTGCGCAAGGTTTCAGCTAATAGCTCTATTCTAAAAGACTGTAGCGTGATTTTAACAGACAGACGTACGGACGGACGGACAGACGGACGGACAGATGGACGGACAGATGGACGGACAGACGGACGGACAGATGGACGGACAGATGGACGGACAGATGGACGGACAGATGGACGGACAGATGGACGGACAGATGGACGGACAGATGGACGGACAGAAAGACGGACAGATGGACGGACAGGCGGACAGACAGGCGGACGGACAGACGGTCGGACGAACAGACAGACGGACGGACAGACGGACGGATAGACGGACGGACAGACGTACGAACAGGCGGACGGACGGACGGACAGATGGACGGACAGATGGACGGACAGAAGGACGGACAGATGGACGGACAGGCGGACAGACAGGCGGACGGACAGATGGCTGTATTGTCTTTGATTTTTTTCTCTGATCAAGAATATATACAGTTTATAGGATCGGAAATGGAAATTTCGATATGTTGCAAACGGAATGACAAAATAAATATGCCCCATCCTTCGGTGGTGGCTGTAATTACTACAATCTACGGGTTTGAAACTTAAATAGGAGTAATGGTTTGTGTGTAAGACCGTTAAGAAGTTTAAGAACTCATGAAACTTATGCACAGAATGCGGCATAAGGAGATGTTCAGCAGAACTTGTGCGGCAATGGAGACAAATGAAAAGTTTTCAGTGCATGCAAATAGACTTTGAAGAGATCAGAAATAAAGCATAAAAAGTTTAGCAAGCCAGGAAAACACCAAACTGAGGGTTTTGGTACTTTAAGACACAGCTCCCTTATATCAGTTAATCTAAAAGATTTTTATTCGTATTTCATGCAGCTCTATGCCAATGCCAATTAAAGTATTTATGTTGTAGAGGCAAAGCAAAAATACATTTAAATACCTGCCACATTATGTTCATGCTTTTAGTAAAAGCAAAAGCTATGAATATTTAAAACACATTTCTTTATTCGTTTCCATTTTCTTGAACATGTTTGAGGGCATTATGCAAAGGATGATGTTATCAAACCTTCACTAAATTTCGACACTTAATGTAAAGTGAAATAAACTGCCACAAAGGAGTCAAAGTTAAGGAAAAACAAGGGAAAACTAAAAACAAACAAAATTAAAACTGCTTTCAAAACAATGATGGTGCAGCAAAGAAGTGTGAAAAAAGTCATAAGCACCATTGCTGGACGGCTTAAGTCTGCTCTTGACAGTGATGCTCTTAAACGTTCACTTGTTTGACTTCTTCCATGCACCGTCACACAGTGGGACAGAATTGAAAAATAGTAGCAGAAAATATGCCGTTTGATCATGGGTATAAATCTGAAACGATCAAATCCATTTGCAATCCCTAACGACCTACATCAATATTCATAATCTGTGCCAAATTTCAAGCAGCTAGCTTTACCCGTTCGACCGCTATCGTGATTTCGACAGACGGACGGACGGACATGGCTAGATCAACTCAGAAAGCCATGGTAGTGGCTTTTACTTGTCATAGTTTAGTCTCTTTTGAAGAAGTTTACTATCATAACTTTTTCTTTTACTTTTGTAAAGAGGATGTGTCGTAATCGAAATGCAGGGATACAGAGGGTTGGTAACCATCTGCCTGCCATGAGACTCCCGGGCCACCAATGGCCTTACACCATGGCCTTACAATTTTACACATGTCTATATCCGGTAGATATTTTGCTAGTTTTTTTTCAAATATTTCCCACAGTGCGTCATCATCATTGCCATCATTGGGGTCGTCTTGCTCTTGTGTTTGTTTAGAATCAAACCCCCTTGGGTGGAAGAAATCTTTATAATTTTCTTTGGAAAAAAATTAAAAAAACAAAAATTCAAGAGCTTTCATGTCTCTGAATATGGCACATGATCGTATTTTCTATAGACTTACTTTTGCTTTTTAGCTAAAAGAGAGCACGATATTAAGGTGTTTCCAAGCATTTCATACAAGACATTTAGTATGCGACGAATGAAAGAACAGGAATACATGTAGCTAAGGACACAAGTCGGTTAAACCGGTCTCTTCCAGAATATATTTTAGAACAAAGCAGACTTAAATAAGGAAAATCTGGTAACTGACACAAATAGTATGCTGAAGATATGGAAAGAATATTTCACCCAACTGCGAAGAGGATACCGCAGAACCAATAAATGATGATGACATGGTTGCCCAAAAAGTAATTGCGGATTTTTTAAAAGAAAGTAAATGCATTTTTAATAAAACTTAGAATGAACTTTAATCAAATATACTTTTTACACATTTTTCTAAAGCAAGCTAAAAGTAACAGCTGACAACTGCCAGAAGAAAGAATGCAATTACAGAGTCACAAGCTCTGAAAAAATTTGTCAACGCCGACTATATGAAAAATCCGCAATTACTTTTTGGGCAACCCAATAGAATGTTTACCTCCTAGTCGAAATGAGGTCCAAGTAGCAGTGACCCGACAAAAGAACAACAAGGCAGCAGGAACCGACGGGTTACCCGCTGAACTATTTAGAATGGGAGGCGACACGCTGATAAGGCCTATGCATAAGCTTATCTGAGCAATCCGGATAGAAGAACGCATACTCGATAATGGCATAGAATGTTTACCTCCTAGTCAGAATGAGTTCCAAGTAGCAGTGACTAAAGAACAACAAGGCAGCAGGAGCCGACGGGTTACCCGCTGAACTATTTAAGGCCGGAGGCGACACGCTAATATGGCGTATACATCAGCTTATCTCAATCGCAATCTGGTTGGAAGAACGCATACCCGATGATTATACCCTCAGCATACAATGTTCCGTACACAAGAAAGGAGACAAGACGGAATGTGCCAACTACAGAGGAATAAGTCTCCTCCTAAAACCTAAAGTCAATGAGATAATTGGGCCCTATCAATAAGGCTTTAGGCCTGGTAAATCCACCCTGGACCAGATATTCACACTACGACAAATCCTGGAAAAGACCCGAGAAGGAAAAATCAACTCATACCATCCCTTTGTTGACTAGAAAGCCGCTTTCGATACCCCTTTACGCTCAAAAGTATTTGCAGGCACGCCTAAATTTGGTATCCCTGCAAAATGGCTAAGACTCTGCATTGTGACACTTGCTGATACGCGTTCCTCGCTAAGATTAGGAAAGAATCTCTCCGAACCATTCAATATCAAACGAGGTTTCAGACAAGGATACAGCCTATCGTGCGATCTCTTCAGTATCCTGTTGGAGAAGATTATACGAGATGTAGATGTGAATAGATATGGCGCACTAATCACAAGAGAACACATGCTACTCGCCTATACCGACGACATCGACGATCATCATAGGTCGGTCACCGGAAGTAGTAACTGCTGCCTCTGAAAGAATCGATAGAAAGTCAGTGAAAATGGGTCTGGCTGTAAATGGAGATAAGACGAAATGGATGGTTTCAACTCCCAAAAGGCTTGCACAACCGAGCAGATAAAGAAAATGGAGAAAGTTGGGAACCACAACTTTGAGATAGTAAAATCTTCTCGAGCAGGATATTAAAGAGATCACACGACAAGCTGTCTCTATGTATGAAACCTCGTTTGGTATTCGGTTCGGAGAGATTCTTTCCTATTCTTACTGAGGAACGAGTATCAGCAACTGTCATCCTGCAGAGTCTCATTAATATTGCAGGGATACCTCAGGATACTCAGATATGGCTTGAAATACCTTTGAACGTATAGGGCTATCGAAAGCGGTTATGTAGTCCAAAAAGAGATGGTAGGTGTTGATTTGTCCTTCCCGAGTATTTTCCAGGATTTTGCGCAGTATTGATATCTGGTCTATAGGCGATTTACCAGGTCTAAAGCCACATTGATAGAACCCAATTATCTCGTTGCCTTTAAGTTTTAAACTTTCACACAGTACGTTTAAGAGTATCTTGTATGCGATGGGGAGGAGACTTGTTCGTCTGTAGTTGACACATTCCGTCTTATCTGCTTTCTTGTGTATGGGACATAGTATGTTGAGGTTAAAATCATCAGCCAGATCGCGCGGACAAGCGAATGCATACTCCTTATCAGCATGTAGCCTACGGTCTTAAATAGTTCAGCGGGCAACCCGTCGACTCCTGCTGCCTTGTTGTTCTTCAGTCAGGTCGCTGCTAGGAGGTACACATTCTATGCCATCATCAGAGATTGGTTCCTCGTTATCCTCTTCGCCGTCATCATCGGGCACTGGAAGCTGGGAAAATATTTTTTCCATATCCTCCGCACACTATCTGTATCAGATATCAGATTTTCTTCTTTGTTTCTGCAGTAGGATGTGCCTGCAGTAAAGCCATCGGTTTGATGTTTAATTTTTTGGTAGAATTTCCAGACTTTATTCTGACTCAATTCGCTCACACTGACGTCTTTCCATTTCCTTTTTCTTTCTGCGAAATAGGCGTTTCCCCTCTCTCCTGATACCTCTCCTGATACCTCTCCTTCGCCTGGCGCGTTGGTTGAAGGCTTTCGTTACCCAAGTACCACTGCGCCATTATATCATCGGAACAAGGAGTGCTTTCATTAAGCAGTTGGGTCAGTCGAGTGGAGTATGACATTGCCATGTGTTGTCTTTTCAGCTCTTTAATGTTCAGCAATGTTCCGTGCAGTGTTTGTTCGTACTCTCCTGGCCATGCTCAGACGGGTGCGAACCTTTGCGCAACTAGGTAATGATATTTGCTACACGGATCGATTGTACATCTAACACGCTGCATGAATGCGTTCCATTTGTCCATCTATAACGCCGTAATCGGGTGACAACCATGTGGCCTTGTGAATATTTGTACCCTACACCACTACTGTGGTACAGGGTATAATAACTTAGTGAATTAGTTTGTAACACCCAAAAGGAAGGGAGATAGACCCATTGATAAGTATACCGATCGACTCAGAATCACTTTCTGATTCGATATAGCTATGTCCGTCCGTCTGTCCTTTCGTCTGTCTGTCCGTCTGTCCATGTTAATTTGTGTACAAACTACATGTCGCAGTTTTCTCCCGATCGTCTTCAAATTTGGTACATGCATTTTTTTCGGCCTAGTGACGAAGCCTACTGAAATTGGAAAAAATCGGTTCAGAACTGGATATATCTCCCATATATATGTTCGTCCGATTTTCAGTAATAATGCAATAAAATGGTCATTTGTTAACCGATGCTCTCAAAATTTGGCAGGAAGGATTTTTTTACGACTCTGGATATTACTGATGAATTTCATTGATATCGGTTCAGATTTAGATATAGCTCTCATATATATGTTCATCCGGTTTTGAGAAATATTGCAAAAAAGTGATAATATATTATCCGATGCTGTCGAAATTTTGCAGGAAGGATTTTCTTATGACTCTCAATATTACTGGAGAATTTAGTAGAAATTTACCCAGATTTAGATACATGTATGTATATCGCCAGATTTTCACCTTAAGAGCTACTACAAGCGCATTATTTGACCAATCTTGGCAAAATTTTGCACAACGCTTTTCTCGACGTCTACCACATTATCCGAGAAGTTTGCTTGGACTGTCTGTTTACGACAGTCGAACAACAAATGCGACAGACAGGCGAACAGACCGACATAGCCAAATGGAATCAGGAAGTGATTCTAAGCTGATAGGTAGACGCATCCTTGGGTCTGGCTCTTCTCCTCCTTAGCGTTGCAAACAAATGTACAAAGTAAAAGTGATGAAAAAGAGTGAAAAATGTCAGCCAAAGATGAGAATTACGCCCTGTAGGGGCTCAAGAAGTAATATCGGTAGATCGGTTTATAAGAAAGCTATATCAGATTATAGACCGATTCAAACGATATTTGGCAAGCATGTTGAAGATGATAGGAATATAATAGGGAGATCATTTTATATGAGACCTACATCAGGTTATGAACCGATTTCGATTAGATTAGAGCCACTAAAGAGCGCAATTCTTTCCACATTTGTTTGAAATTTTACATGATGACTTCAAAGTATGACTTCCATATAAACCAATCATCCGTATGTAATTCTTGATCTTCAAACATTAAATTATATGGACCGTACTATCGATTCTTTTCTTAAATTTTATATTCTCCTTTTTGAAAACCTTTTCTATAGCTCTTAAAATATCACCCTATATGTAGCTATTGAGCCTTGAATTTCTACAGAACCACTATGACCTTTGTGGTCTTGCAATGTGTTCCTAGCAACAAACTTCCAATATCCAAGTATGGTTTTCAGAAATGTTAACAGAGAGTGTAAGCTGCACTACAATCCAATTACATTGGAAAAAACAAAAAAAAAAATCTGGTTATACAACGTACTTTAAGCCATATTTTTGGAATTGAGAAACCCCAACAAGTGGCACTCAATTTGCCTCCATAGGATTGAGTTCTTAAATCTATCCTTTGTTGCAGTGGGTAACGAAACGTTGCCGTAACTGTTGTTCTCATAAGGATTTGGTTGTATTCACACATTGGGATGGTTGAATTTTAATTAGCAGCAAAGGGGAAAACGCTAAGCACGAATTACGGTAATTATTGTGCGGAATTCGTAATATCTTTAAACAATTTACCTATTATACGTTTGGTCGGAAAATATGTAATAGCTTTTAACTTTTTGTTCTCTCTATTATTTACCTCATCTAAGTGAATTGTTCAGTTTAAGGTAAACATGCAAAATCGTACTAAGTTCGGCCCGGCCGACTCTTTTAGACCCTCCACCATGAATGACATTTGACACGTTCTTTGAATGCAATAGCAAATTTACAATTTTACATTACATTAAGGAACATGGGCAAACGTCTCACATATCAATGAATGCTATCCGATTCAAGTTTAAGCTTAAGGACAATGAGCTGAACGGCGTGCCGCATTGCGACACCTCTTTGGGATGAAGTTTTTTAACATTGCATAATACCTCACAAATTTCGCCAGCAATAGGAGGGGATAACCTCCGCTGCAATTTTTTTCTGATATTCCCGCAAGGATTCGAACCCTGGCGTTCAGCGTCATAGCCGGACATGCTAACCTCTGCGCTATGTAGGCCTGCTATGTTCTTTGAATGACTTTTTCAAATATATAGGAGATACATCTACAGATTCATATGAACCGTGTTTGTCACAACTATAAGAAGTCATAAACCAGTAAGGAAAGGCAAAAGTCGGGCGGAGCCGATTATATAATAACCTATAGATCCGATCCGATTCTGATGAAATTTTGCACATATATTGGAACGGCACAAAAAGCACTTCGTGCCAAACTTGGTAAAGATCGGACGAAAATTGTGCCTTTTACAGCCTTAAAATACCATATCGGAGGAAAGATATATATGGGAGCTATATATAAATCTGATCCGATTCTGACAAAATTTTTCACACATATTGGAACGACACAAAAAGCACTTCGTGCCAAACTTGATAAAGATCGGAACAAAATTGTGCCTTTTACAGCCTTAAAATACCATATCGGAGGAAAGATATATATGGGAGCTATATATAAATCTGATCCGATTCTGATGAAATTTTGCACACATATTGGGACGTCACAAAAAACACTTCGTGCCAAACTTGGTAAAGATCGGAACAAAATTTTGCCTTCTACAGCCTTAATATGTCATATCGGATGAAAGTTATATATGGGAGCTATATCTAAATCTGAAACTATTTAGATGAAATTGTGCACATGTATTAAGACGTCACACGAAACATCTCATGCTAAATTGGGTAAAGATCGAACCGAAATTGTGGCTCCTACAGCTTTAAAAGGGCATATCGGATGAAAGATATATATGGGAGCTATATCAAAATTTGGACCGATTTCAATGAAATTTTGCACCTATATTAAGCCGCCTAAAAAAACACTTTGTGCCAAATTTTGTAAGGATCGGCCCAAAAATGGGCCTTCTACAGCCTTAAAAGACCTTATCGGATGAAAGATATATATGGGAGCCATGTATAAATATCATCGGATTCTGATGAAATGTCGCACATATATTGGGACGTTCAAAAACGCACTTCGTATCAAATTTGGTAAAGATCGGACTAAAATTATGGCTCCTACAGCTTTAATAGGGCATATCGGATGAAAGATATATGTGGGAGCTATATCTAAATCTGGACCGATTTTTTTCAAAATCAACAACGTTCGTTCGTTGGACCAAAAAAGAGACTTGTGCAAAATTTTGTTAAAATCGGACAACAAATGCGACCTGTACCTTGATTACAAAAATACATGGATAGACAGACAGACGGACCTAGCTAAATCGAATCAGGAAGTGATTCTAAGCCGATCCGTATACTTGTCAATGGGTCTAGCTCTTCTCCTTCTTAGCGTTGCAAACCAATGCACAAATTTATAAAACGCTGTACCACAGTGGTGGTGCAGGGTATAAAAAATATTACATTTGAATTCCCTCCCCTAGAGGCTGAAGAAGTTTAATCTAGTGATCGGTTTATATGGGAGCTATATCTGGTTATAAATCTATTTGGACTATAGGATTTTGAAATCTTGAGCCGCTAGAGGGCGCAATTATTTTCCGATTTTGCTGAAATTTTGTATGAAGAGTTTTGTTTCGTCTTCCAACAACTATGCCAAGTTAGGTCCAAATATAAACCAATCTCGGATCTTGAGCTGCTAGAGGGCGCTATTTTTACCCGATTTGGCTGAAATTTTGCACAAAGAGAATCGTTTTGACTTTCAACAACTGTGCCAAGTGTGGTCTAAATCGGTTCATAACCTGATACAGCTACCGTATAAAGCGATCTCCTGATTATAATTTTGAGCCTGTAGAGGGCGCAATTCTTATTTCGATTTGGCTGAAATTGTGTACTTTGTGCTACTTTGGTCATTAACAGCCATACCAAGTATGGCCCCAATCAGTTCATAACTTGGTATAGTTCCAAATGCATAGCTATCCGTCCATCCATCCGTCCGTCCGTCCGTCTGTCGAAAGCACGCTAACTTTCGAAGAAATAAAGCTAGCCGCTTGAAATTTTGCACAAATATTTACTTCCTATTAGTGTAGGTCGGATGGAATTGTAAATGGGCCATATCGGTCCATGGTTTGATATAGCTGCCATATAAACTGATCTTGGATCTTGACTTCTTGGATCTCTAGAGGGCGCAATTCTTATCCGATTGGAATGAAATTTTGCACGACGTATTTTGTTATGATATACAACAAATGTGCCAAGTATGGTTCAAATCGGTCCATAACCTGATATAGCTGTCATATAAACCGATCTTGGGTCTTGATTTTGATATCGCTCTAATAGCAGAGCAAATCTTTTCTTATATATTTTTTTTTTTTTTTTGCCTAAGAAGAGATGCCGGGAAAAGAACTCGACAAATGCGATCCATGGTGGAGCGTATATAAGATTCGGCCCGGCCGAACTTAGCACGCTTTTACGTGTTAAAGACTGTAGCGTGATTACAACTAACGGGCACAGGGACATCCTTAAATCGTCTTAGAATTTTATGACGATCAGAAATATATTGGGTTGCCCAAAAAGTAATTGCGGATTTTTTAAAAGAAAGTAAATGCATTTTTAATAAAACTTAGAATGAACTTTAATCAAATATACTTTTTTACACTTTTTTTCTAAAGCAAGCTAAAAGTTACAGCTGATAACTGACAGAAGAAAGAATGCAATTACAGAGTCACAAGCTGTGAAAAATTTGTCAACGCCGACTATATGAAAAATCCGCAATTACTTTTTGGGCAACCCGATACATACTTTGTACTTTGGTTGTGGATGAAGAGTTGACTCGTGAAGCACATGAGATTTTCACGGATATTCTGCTTATTGAGGAATCCAGAATACTAGAAATGAGCTTCGTCACTGAAGACGATTTCGTTTTGTTTTCGCTCTTAATGTAGCAGTCACCGACTTCAAATTTCGATAGTAAATTTTTAAGTTTTGCAGACGTTCATTTCTGTACTTTACCATGATGAAAATATTGTATTTTAAGAATAAAGTTTCAGTGCTAGTTCGATGATTAGTGTAGGAATTTAATCATCGAACCTTTACTTTATATGGTTTTTGGTCAATATTTTGAGGTGTCACAAAAGGAATGACGAAATTTATATACTCTTCATCCTATGGTGTAGGGTATAAAAATTACAATGTAATTGGCTTCTACTGGAGATAGAGAATTCGGAACACTGGTTTGTTTTATATGATAGTCATAACTAATTTTTGGACCATACGGTCGAAAATATGTAAACCAAGTAAAATTTTTCTTTCTAAAAGCTCGAAAACTCAAGACAGCTTGTCAGCCAGATGTAAAGTTCCTTATGGGTTAATCTTATATACCATCCACCTGGACTGCGGAGTCGAAAAGAGACGAGTTTTTTAGGTCGAAGTCGGAGTTTGGTTCGTAGTTAAGCACACTTGCCACTCTCCAACTCCGGCTTAACACTTCCACTCCGACTTAGATCCGACCCCGAGTCTAGTGCCAGACTCCCCCAGCCCTGCCCTCCACCATACATGGCGTTCAGCAAGTTTTCAGATGTTCTATGCGTTGATTTCTTTCATCTTTTAATTTCTATACTCGTACATTTGTTTCAAAAAAGCCAATGTTTAATGAGTGCCTTTAAGATTTCACCACCACAACGGGGGAAAAAACCCATGACCCCATCAATGGGCATGTCTTAGTAATCTTGCCTTAATGAAATGTCAGTCACAGATAATCCAACGCCTTGGTAAACAAACAAACAAATAGAATTTTTTATTACCCAAAAGCAGTGCAACATGTTTGCTTTCACTTATCGTGGATTAAATGATGCGATAACTTCTTGTTTACAGCCGCCAAAGCTTCCAAGCGAGAACAGAAAAAGCTCATTCACCCAAACACTGGGAGAGGGATGTTTATTGACAATAAACATGCTTCGCTCACATTAAGTCCATAAAGTTTCAAGGATAAAGTGATTTTCACTTTTCTTTTTTCTTTGTTTGTTTGTGCTGTTAAACACATTAAACGCAGTTTTTCTCTCATTTTGTTTTCCTCATTTGCAGATATGAATCATTAAATTTTTGCTACAAGGTGTGAAGAGCAACTACTGCAAACAATAAAACATCAGAAGATATTTAAATTTAAGCTATGATGCTACAAGAAATGTAAAACTAAAGATACAAAGTTTGCTAGAGAGGACATTTTAATTGCGGTTGTTTGGCTTTATTTCTTTGGCTTTCTTGAAGTAAAACAGGTGCAATTGGTTTGGACCAAGGATATGTCTGAACATGGATCAATGTAGAGCTAAGGTCACTGGGGCTCAGAGATTGGAATGTGATGCTGAACGTCTCTTCACTAATGCTGACGACATTTATAAGATATTCGGCAGTGTAAAACTTCTCTGGTATCACTCTGAGGCACGCCGTTCGAACTCGACAATTAAAAGGTGATCTTATCATTTGTCTTATACTAAAATCAAGCAGCACTCATTTATCTCAATGAAGTATCGTTGCTTAGGGTATTTTATAATCAGCTCCGTCAGTCTCTTGCCATTCTTTGCTGGTTTTTACTGATATCACTGTGTGTTTGTGTGCATATAATCCACTTTTTCCTTACGAAATTAACATTATGTATATGCTCTACTTAAAATATTTGCCACTGCATATGCTAGTCGACACTTTTGCTGAAAGAATTATCGTGCACTTGGAAAATGGTTTAACATTTTGTTCTAAAAATATGGCTCATATTTAACTTTTCACCTTTTCCACCACTTCATTGTATCAGAAAGTGTGTGAATAATAACGAAATCACAGCCAAGGTTAATATAGTCTACGCACGCCATAATAAATCACCATTCTAGGTTCATTAGCAGGAAAGGCTGATACCACCGTGATTGCATTGAAACATCCACTACGCAATACCCGCATCATTAGCATAGTAATGAAGATATTCAATTCTAGTGTTACGATTATTTTTATTATAATTATTTCCATGGTATATTATGTGCCTTTTCACTTCATTGACACATATTTCACATTGTAATGCAGACAGAAATAAGTAAAATGAACACTGTTAGAAATAACGAAAAAATCCATCATTTATGATCCTCATGTTAGTAGTTTGGTTAAGACCAGGGTTGTGCAGTCGACCGCAGTTCAGGTTTCATAGGCGGAGTTGAAGTCATACTAAAGAAGTTTGCTTCGGTTCCCAATCTGACTTAGACTCCGGCGGCACTGGCATTAATTTTTCAACATTTTCTTGCGAACATTTTTCAAACGTGTATTCCCAGGACAAGAGTGCATTAATGAACTTAAATCTTTGTATGACGATGAGGTACCCAGTGAAGGGTAATCGCTCAAAAAAGACCCGTGTCCATTGATATAAAAAAATACGATCACAATGCTTCAAAAAACGTTTAAAAGATCGTAACAACGAATGGTGGAACTATGCGTACGAGCCCGAAAAAAATCAACAATCGTCCGTATGGGTCTTCGATGTGGCTTGGCGACCGTTCCGTTTGAGCAGCGTAGGGCAGTTAATTCTAAGTGGTACACCACAATTTGTTTGATTGTAGTTTTCGATAAAATTCGAAGAACGAACAAAGTACAACGAATCATGGTTGAAAATGACAATGCTATCTCTTATGCACCGGCTCAAACCAGCGCCAGTCATCAGTCGTACAGCCCATAATTCCATAATTCTGGAACTATTGGACGGATAGAATGTTGAAGTATTTTTCAATAAGCATGCAAAGTTTGGGTACCCTAGTCGGTTCAGAAGCTGTTCTAAGGGGCTTGAAATTGGCCATCTCGTCGTATAATAAAAAATCGTATAATATGGGAGCTTAGTCAAGTTAAGAACCTTTTAAGACCATACTTGGTCTAGTGGTTGAAAGTCAAAACAAAACACTTCATGCAAAATTTCAGCCAAATCGGATAATAATTGCGCACCCTAGAGGCAGAAGAATTGAAGATACGAGGTCGGTTTATATGGCAACTATACTAAAAGATGATCCGCTACGGCCCATTTACAACCAAACCGACCTACAGTTATAGGAAGCATTTGTGCAACATTTCATGCGGCAATCTTTATTCCCTCCCGAAAGTTAGCGTGTTTTCGACAGACGAATATGGAAGGACATGGCTAAATTGACTTAGAATGTCAAAACGATCAAAAAAATATACGCTTTGCTGGGTATCAGATCGATATTTCGTTGTGTTACAAACGGAACGATGAAATTAGTATACTCCCATGCTATAGTGGAAGACATATATATTAACTGCGAAAAAGAAAATCAATGTCAGGAATTCCGAGCGTCTCACAAAATCCCTAATTTTTTCCATACCAAGCATCTATGCTAGTTCATGCTCTCACCTATGTGCCGGTGTCAGTCAGTTGCGAAAGCCGAGCAATAACATAGGAAATGCTCCAACGGCTCATCATCATGCCTGCATGCCCTACAATTGCTCATTTCCGCACCTTTTTTACATGAGTGAGCTCAAAGTCCTATTTGTCACGTTATTATACCGAAAGCTATGCTGACCTTCTTCTTATTTCCTTTCAGAAATAGCTTCGTTTTCTTACAATCCGAATCTCCCCATAGGACATTCGTCTTCTTACCGACCGTTTCACTGTTCCGCAATGTTACATGCATTCGTCCCCCACGTATTTATGTTGGATGTCGGCTTCGGGTTAACCAAGTTTGTAGACGGCAGTCGCCTGGCCTTTACTACTAAATCGTCTGCTCTTTCTTTACCCAATACTCCACTATGGCCCGGCACTCAAACGATGCGGATCGTGGCATAGTTAGAGAAGGTGTTAATCTCCCTCTTACACTGCAAGGTTAGTGACCTTACCGTCCTGGTTGTTATTACCCTTATGGCCATTTTACTGTCCGTAAAGATGTTCACACTCGACGTCCTCGCGTTAACACCACACCACCTCATGCATTACCTGATCGCCCGGATCTCCATTAAAACAATTCTCTGACCTTGGGTTCTCAATGTAGAAACCAGGCTCACTTTGTCCTCTAGCTTTGATCCACCTGAGTACCATAATATTCGAGATGATAATGCCAGAGTTCAGTCAATCCGTGACTGTGCCGCTGGCGGCAGTGCCTCGCACTCCACCTTAAGGTTCATTTCAGGTATCCGATCGGAAATCTCTTCAATTCCTTCCATGTTTCCTATCGTCGCTTCGATTATACCGCGGTGGTATGAGCCGCTCCTATCCTTAATCTATTCTCCCATCGCCTTAAATCTTGTAGCCGCATTGGTTGCCTCTCACTTAGTTTGTATGTCTTTGGGTCGGATATCTAGAATAGTCTTCAGTGCTCTAGTGGGTGTGGTCCTCATGGCTCCGCCTATGTCAAGACAACATGTTCTATATACCTGTTGCATTATCCTAATGTTGCACTTTTTCTCCAAAACTACTGCATAAGTAAGTAAGTAAATATAGGTGGACTATCCTCGGATTCAGGCCCCATTTCGAGCCCACGTCTGTGAGCCTTCTCAAGATCACTGCTAAGTATTTGACCTTGTCAGATATCGAAGACATTCTATTGAGGAAAAGTGGTGCGTCAAACTGACAAAACTTCATCTTCTTCGTGGACAGGCAGATTTCAGTTTTCTCTGGTTTACATTGAGACCCTTAGGTATAGCCTTCTGAATATCTGATTCGGATTCTTGCGCCTAAGAAGTATTGTAACATTGTCTGCGTAGCTAACGGGTTCATAGGGTAGTAATTGACTACAAGTGGTAGGGGTGTTAGGGGATCTGTGTAAGAAATGAGGTTTTTGTGCGTTTAATATCTTCAATCGGGCTATATGGCAGCTGCAGACAAATTTGGTCAGATCCTCTCAGTTCACGCAACTAACTGTTATGTTGATAACGAGTAGTAAAAGTGCTTTTCTGAGATCAAATTCTTGGAACAGAAGATCGCCTTATTTAAACTCGGCACGGTTGTTCATTGAAAATAAAAAATACGACTTTTATGAACTCAAGACTTCTTACCGGGAGATCGGTGCTATATGAGGATACAGCCCATCTTTGAACTTTAGGCTTGAGAGTGATTTTTTACCGAACAGACGGACGGACATGTCGAGATCGTCTGTGAATATAACGACGATCCACCATGTATACTTTGTAGGGTTGAATATATAGAATTTTATGTGTTGGAAATGGAAAGACAAAAATGGCGAACTCTTCGTTAGTGGCCATAACAATATCCGCTTCAAGCTTCAAACAGCTTGCGTAAATCTTTGCACTCCATTTCTTTTAGTGTTGTTTGTTTGTCTTTTCATCCGTTATTATGACATTACCAACATTAATACAAAAGTCCATGAATATATGTATGTACTTCCATGAATGGACATTTGTCTGTAAGAGTGCTTATGCATAAAAATACAAATGGCAAGCATCATAAAACTACCAAAGGATATTCAGCAGACAGGCCTTTCAATTGTGGTGGTTTCTGGTAGGCCACAATTTCAATGAATGCCTTCGAGCAACTAATCTAGGAAATGTTTTTATCCAGCTTGGTACAATATTTTATATTCGCTCCGCCAAGGCATGTTTATGAGCATGTGTGTTTAATAAAACCAAAAAACAAAAACTATTCATTACTAACAGAAATATTAATGTTGGCACGGAATAAAGATATTATTATTATTTTTTTTTACAGAATAGGCTTTTACAACGAGTATTTTGGTTATGTGTGTCAAAATGTTTGCATTCTGTGCAGAAACATAATTTGGAGACATTTTATGTAATGAAGAGAATCAACATAAAATTTGGTAGTACCATTATGGCCTCCATCATGTGGGAGGGGAACTGGTATGGGTATGCTAACTTCGTAATAACTCAAAATATTATTCAAAGAAATGTTTATTTTCTTAAAAGCCATGGCATTTTTATACGATGTAGCAATGTTAGTCCGTCCTTCTGCTCGTCCGTCAAACAGTCTAACATTCTCAAACAATTTATTGTTAAAATTTTTTTATCGATGTTGATGAGATTGCGATAGTAAATGGACCAAACTGGTCCAGCTTCAAATGATAGCTACATACGTAAACTCAATAGCAAACCCTTGTCATCCAATATGAATACACCCTTTATCAAGTTCCCGAAAATGGTGCATTGACACATAATATTTACTATGTACATTTATTACATTGTCCTTGGTAACCTATTAAGTTTTTGCATTCCTACCACTCTCTATTACGCTTCGCTGTTCCTTGACACCATACACTTACTTCCGGAGGCATTGTATTACATAGTTGAATTGAATTTATGGTAAGCCTTCAGGTTCAATAAATATCATTACCTCGTTATTGCTGCCGATAATATTTTTTTGCTGACATTGTCTTACGATGCCCCAAGGATATTAGCGCCTTCAATTTATTACACTAGTCCATTGACCAAATGTTGATGCCACTGACTCTACTCTCTGATAATCTGCTTATATATCAAACTAAATGATGCTGTAAATCGCTGCATGTCACTTGGCCACATGGCATTACATGGTCGAGCCAAATATAGAAATGCTGCATATATTTCTCCTGTAACTCGGTATAGCCTTTTGCCAAAGAAAGTCTTTTTTTGGTTGGCATTTTGTTTTCTGTTGATAATGGTTGAACCATGGAATCTTATATATAACCAGTAAGGAAGGGCAAAAGAGGTGCAGTGCTGACTGTATAATACCCTACACTTACCCTATAAATACAATGTAAGAGCTATATCCAATTCTGAATCAATTTTGATGGACCTCGGCGAGCAAATATGTTCAAACTGTAAATGACAACATTATGGCAAATTACCCAAAATCTGACGAACATATATATGGGAGCTATATCTACTTCTTAACCGATTTCGAGAAAAACTTTTCAGATAATGTAGTAGTCGTCGAGGAAAGCGTTTTGCAAAATTTTGGCTAGATTGGGGAAACAATGCGCTTGCAGTGGCTCTTGGGGTGAAAATCTGGCCATATACATATATGACAGCTATATCTAAATCTGAGCCGATTTCTATCAAATTCACCAGTAATATTGAGAATCATAAGAAAATCCTTCCTGCACAATTTCGACAGAATCGGTTCACAAATGAGCACTTTTTTGCAATATTTTTCAAAATCGGACGAACATATATATGAGAGCTATATCTAAATCTGAACCGATTTCGAGCAAACTCCTCAGATACTAAGGCAGTCGTCTAGGAAAGCGTTTTGCAAAATTTTGGCAAGTTTGGTCAATAAATGCGCTTGCTGTGACTCTAAAATCCCTCCTGCCTAATTTCCAGAGAATCGGTTAACAAATGACCATTTTATTGCATTATCCCCGAAAATCGGAGGAACATATATATGGGAGCTATATCTAAATCTGAACCGATTTAGACCACACTCTATGCATATTGTGGTATTCGTCGAGGAAAGCGTTTTGCAAAATTTTGGCAACATAAGTCAATAAATGCGCTTACTGTGCCTCTGGAAGTTAAAATCGGGCGATATATATATATATATATATATATATATATATATATATATATATATATATATATATATATATATATATATATATATATATATATATATATATATATATATATATATATATATATATATATAGATGAGAGCTATATCTAAATCTAAACCGATTTCCATGAAATTCACCAGTGATATTGGGAGTCAAAGAAAAATCCCTCCTGCCAAATTTCGAGAGAATCGGTTAACAAATGACCATTTTATTGCATTATTATTGAAAATCGGACGAACATATATATGGGAACTATATCTAAATCTGAACCGATTTTGACCACACTCTATGTATATCGTGGTAGTCGTCGAGGAAAGCGTTTTGCGAAATTGTGGCAAGATTGGTCACTGAATGTGCTTGCAGTGGCTGTAGAAGTGAAAATCGGGCGATATATATATGTGAGAGCTATATCTAAATTTGAACCGATTTCCGTGAAATTCACCAGTAATGGCGAGAATCGTAAAAAAGTCCTTCCTGCCAAATTTCGTGAGAATCGGTTAACAAATGACCATTTTATTGCATTATTACTGAAAATCGGACAAACATATATATGGGAGCTATATCCAGATCTGAACCGATTTTTTCCAATTTCAATAGGCTTCGTCTCTAGGCCGAAAAACATGCCTGTACCAAATTTGAAGACGATCGGATGAAAACTGCAACCAGTACTTTGTACACAATTTAAGATGGACAGACGGACAGACAGACGGACGGACAGACAGACGGACGGACAGAAATACAGACAGACAGACATACAGTCTGGCAGACAGACGGACACAGCTAAATCGAATCAGAAAGTGATTCTGAGTCAATCGGTATACTTATCAATGGGTCTATCTCTCATCCTTTTAGGTGTTACAAACAAATTCACTAAGTTATAATACCCTGTACCACAGTAGTGGTGTAGGATATAAAAATCAATTTGAGTTTGTTTGTCAGTTTGTTTGTGTTTTCCTTATAGACTCAGAAACGGCTGAACTTATTTTCTTGAAATGTCCACATACGGTGCATAATGATCCCGTATTGAAAATAGGGTACTAAATTTTATGATATCTTAAGGGGGGCGGACCTTCCCCCTTACCCTAATTTTCAGAAACGCCAGATCTCGGAGATGGGTGGTGCGATATAACCGAAATTTTGTGTGCTCTCATAAAGTACCCTAAAATAAAAAAATTGGTATCCAAAATTCGGATGGGGTACCTAAGGGGGCCGCCCTACCCCCAAAACCTACCAAATATATTTATAGTCCAATCACGACAATATGGGACTGAGATGAAAGGTATTTAAGAGTAGAAAACGTATCTGATATCCAATTGTCGGATCAAGTGTTAGGGAGACCACCTCAACCCCAAAACACCCCTAAATCGGACATATTTACCGACCATGGCAATATTGGACTCAAATGAAAGGTATTTGCGAGTAGAATACGAATCTAATATCCAAATGTAGGACGACGTTTCTGGGGGTACACCCCTTCCCCAAAACACCCCCCAAACAGGACTTATTTACCGACCTTGGCAATATGGGACTCAAATGAATAGTATTTGCGAGTAGATTAAGAATCTGATATCCAGATATGGGACCAAGTGTTTGGGGACCACCCCGAGAACATCCCCCAAAGGGGACAAATTTACGACCTAGCAATATGGGGCTCAAATGAAAAGTCTTTGGGAGTAAAGCACGAATCTGATATCAATATTTGGGAAAAGTGTTTATGGGCCACCCCAACCCCATAAAACCACCCAAATAGGACGTATTTGCTGACCATTGCAATATGGGGCTCAAATAAGAGGTATTTTAGGGTAGAACAAATATTTGATATATATTTTCAGAGTCAAGTCACTAACTGGCCGCCACATCCCTCAAAATAGCCTCCAAAACGATCATGTTTCTCGACTATGGAAATATGGGGGAAATTTGAGTCGGATGTCGGGAAGCGTAAAACAACTCACTCCATATGTGTGCAAAGTTCCATAGAAATCTGTTCAGATTTAGATATAGCTCTCATATATATATCTTTTAACCGATATGTCCTATTGTGAGTGTAGCAGCCACAGTTTTAGTCTCATCTTTATAAAAATTTGCACGAGGCGTTTGATTTAACGTCTCAACTTGTCCACATCAACATCCGATATGCCTTATTATGGCTGTAGCGTCCACAATTTTAGTCCCAACTTTACAAAATTATGCACGGAGTGTTTGATTTGATGTTGGTTCATTTCATTAAAATTGGTCCGGGCTAAGATATAGCTTCCATATATATCTTATATCTGATTTACAATTTTATGGCAATAGTGACCAGATTTTGTTGGGTTCGTTGTAAAATTTTATTAGTTTACTAATAGTTGTGGGCTGACTCGGTGGTGTAGGACATTATGTAGTCGGCTTCGCCCGTCTTTTGCCTTTCCTTACTGGTTTTGAGAACACAATTCTGTGAAGTACAAATTATGAAAATATTTAAGAACATGTAGATTCATTTTCCTGTAAACTTCAATCAGCTTTATTCATTGCAATAAAGCAAATTCATGTGTATTACATTAATAACCTTTCAATGAAATATGAGATTTTGACTCTAAGCCACTGTGAAGGTGAAAGGTTTTATATCATCTTCATACACCCATGTAGGTGTATGGAAAAAATTCATGCAAGCGGCTGGCTGGTATGTGATTAAAGAGCATACAAAGTCAATCAATATGATGCAAATGCAAATTTGCCAGAAACAGGGGCAAACTTCCCACATATCAATGAGTGCTGTCCGATTCAAGTTTAGGTTAATGATAAGGGGCCTGGAATCGAAACCAGGCATTCAGCGTCATAGACGAACATGAACATTCCTTCGGTTACTAAGACTTGAAGGGAATCATTGAATTATGTCTATGGGGGTAATATCTATTAATTGACTTATTTGGACGACAAAAAACTTAAAAGCAGGTTAAGTTCAAAGATGAGCTATATCGGATTATATCTTGATATAGCCCCCATATAGATCGATCCGCCGATTTAGGGTCTTAGGCCTATAAAAGCCAAATTTTTTATCCGATTTTGCTGAAATTTGGGACAATGAGGTGTTTTGAACCCTTCGACATCCTCGTTAAATTTGGCCTAGATCAGTCCCGATGTGGATATAGCTGGCATATAGACCGATTTCTTGATTTAAGTTCTTAGGCCCATAAAAGACACATTTATAGTCCGATTTTACTGATATTTGGGACAGTGAGTTGTGTTTGGCCCTTCGACACCCTTCTTCGATTTGGCCCATATCGGTACAGATTTGGAAATAGCTGGCATATAGACCGATCCCTCGATTTAAAGTTTTGGGCCCATAAAAGGCGCAATAATTCTCCGATGACGCCGAAATTTCTGACAGTGAGTTAAGTTTAGCCCCTCGACATACTTCTGCAATATGGCACAGATCAGTCCAGATTTGGATATAGCTGTCATACAGATTGATCCCTCGATTTAAGGCTTTTGCCCGTAAAAGGCGCATTTTTGTCCGACGTCGCCGAAATTTGGGACAGTGAGTTGTGTTTTGTCTTTCGACATTCTTCTTCAATTTGGCTCAGATCAGTTCAGATTTGGATACAGCTGCCATATAGGCGGATCTGTCGATTTAATGTTTTTTGCCCATAAACGCGCATTTATTGTCCGATGTCTCCGAAATTGGGGACAGTGAGTATTGTTAGGCCCTTCGACATCCTTTTTCAATTTGGCTCAGATCAGTCCAGATTTGGATATAGCTGCCATTTAGACCGATCCGCCGATTTTGGGTCTTAGGCTCATAAAAGCCAAGAAGGGCTGGGGCCTTCACTCCGCCTCTTTGCCCAAAAATAAGTATTACATTGTTCTTTACTCCTAAAACCTTCCATTTGAGTCCCATGTGGAAATGTTTGGGGCTTACCCACAAACACTTGACCCTCAAAACTGGATTCCTTTTATACTCTCATATACCTTTAATTTGAGTCTCGTATTGTCATTATGGGTTGAGATGGGCGATGGGTAAATACCCAAAAGTTATTTATCCGGTAAATTGGGCAAATACCTGGGTATTTACCCATTTATACCCAAAAGCTGGTTATTTTTAATTTTGCAGATATCTTGAGTATAAAACCATTTTCAAACAATTTATGAGGATTTCGTATTCTTTGTATATAAACCTGCCATTCTGATCTCATAAAATCGGATTTAAGTTATAAATAGATCAGGTATATAGACCGATCGCTAGACTTAAAGTCTTGAGACAACAAATTGGTAATTTTTCATCCGATTTCGATTAAATCCGATCTGGACGATGACCGTGACTGCGTTTCGAATCGTCCATCCGCTTAGACCAATTTTGGCATACTCTTTCCAACATTTGAGCCGGTATCGCACGAATAAATGCTTCAATGTTGTCTTCCAATGCGTCAATTGAAGCGGGCTTGTCTGTTTAGACTTGAGCTTTAACCGAGATCCACACAAAAAAGTCAAGAGTCGCACGATATAGGCGGCTAATTGAACGGTCCCGAACGTGAAATAAAATGTTCACCGAACTCGCCATTCAATAAGTCCATTGTTACGCGTGCTGTGTGGCATGTGGCACCGTCACGAAAGTCAAGCTCTTGCATTTTGGGAAAAAAAAGTTGGATATCATCGGTAGCGCTCACCATTCACTGTTACGTTAAGACTCGCTTAATGTTTGAAGAAGTACGTTCCAATGATGCCACCAGCCCATAATCCCCATCAAACTGTGATTCTTTCTGGATGCATTGGTAGCTCTTGCCATGCTCCTGGCTGATCTTCACTCGAAAATCGACAACTCTGCTTATTTACGTTTCTGTTGAGCCAAAAATGAGCTTTGTCGTTGAGGAAGAAGAAGAGCGCGATGAACGTTCTTAAAATTGCACGCATTTTGATAATAAAATTCAATAATTTGCAAGCGTTGTTCGTTTGTAAGACGATTCATGGTTATAGATTATAGACCAAGCTGAAGATGTTTGACAGTGAAACAAAACACGAAGAGTGCGTGAGCTGTTTCAACCTGTGTTCCCAAAAGGATAAAAACTAAAAAGTCACCCTTTACATAACATTCACTCTTAAGTTTCAAAATTGTTAACTGCTAACAACATTTTTGCATATTTCCATAGAACTTTCTATTGCGTGTTGCATCAGAATTTGAAGTAAAGGTATCACCGTTTCATTTTCATATGTAGGAACACTTCACATTTTGCAATTTACGCTTCTGTAACCTTACTGGGAAAAACTAAACCCAAAGAACAGAGTGTCTTATATGGCACACAGGTATCAGTTGGTATAGCTTTTATATTGGAAATTTTTGAAATATGAATGACCATGTGAACAAACGAGTTGAACTCTAAAGTTTCCTTTGTATGCAGGAATGTTTACGGAACTATTTAACCTATGGCTGTTGTTCACTTTTTTTGTGTATCTTTCAAATGAAGTATAAAAGGGGAGCGCAACCAAACAATTGTTGCAGTTACTATTTTACAACACAGCATTGTGAAATTAGAGAAGAGTTAGGATTTCGAAAGCCTTTGATAAACTAGCTGCAATCTGGATGGAGGTTTGTGTGCTTCTCTAATTAAGCCTTGTTCACAATAAAATCCGCATAAAGGCTAAATTTGTTTCCAACAGGACGAACAGATTAAGGACGATAGATGAAGGTGTATAGTATTCTCTTGGCGATGGGTATATAGAAAATATTTTTATTTATTCCTTTTTTATTGAGCTTATTTAAGCGACCACAGCAGTGCGCCAGCTTCTCCTTATAAGGGACCATTATTTAAACATATTAAACAAAAGAAACAACACCATAATATCTTCATTAATACTGTGTCATTCAAACGTTTTGGTTGACTAAGCCGTTCAGCAACAAAAAACCAAACTGCCGCTTGAATTACCCCAAACACATACCACAGAGGAGGCCGTTGGAAGGATATTCCGGAGATTGCAATAAATTCTCAAATAAAAAATGTTAGGTACCAGACAGTTGACACTTGTCTGATATTAAAGACAACAAAAACTCTCAATTCATGAATATTATTGGGTTTATGGGCTACAGCAAGCGGCAACGAAAGAAAAAATAAAATAAGAAAGCTGAAGAAATCCTTAAAATGAACGAAAGCGAGTTCATGAACTTTGGGGTTGGCTTTTTATACCCTCCACCATAGGATGGGGGTATACTAATTTCGTCATTCGGTTTGCAACACATCGAAATATGCGTCTAAGACCCCATAAAATATAAATATTCTTGATCGTCATGGCATTTAAAGTCGCTCTAGCCATGTCTGTCCGCCTGTCTGTCTGTCCGTCCGTCTGTCGGTCTGTCTGTCCGTCCGTCTGTCCGTCCGTCTGTCCGTCCGTCTGTCCGTCCGTCTGTCTATCTGTTGTCTGTCTGTCCGTCCTTCTGTCCATCCATTTATCCGTCCGTCTGTCTGTCCGTCTGTCCGTCTGTCTGTCCGTCTGTCTGTCCGTCTGTCTGTCCGTCTGTCTGTCCATCTGTCTGTCCGTCTGTCTGTCTGTCTGTCTGTCCGTCTGTCCGTCTGTCTGTCTGTCCGTCCGTCCGTCTGTCTATCTGTCCGTCCGTCCATCCGTTTGTCTGTTTGTTGACCGTACGCTAACTTTGTCTGTCTGTCCGACCGTCCGACTGTCCGTCCGTCCGTCTGTCGATCTGTCTGTCTGTCTGTCTGTCTGTCTGTCTGTCTACCGTCTGTCTATCTGTCTATCTGTCTGTCTGTCTGTCTGTCTGTCTGTCTGTCTGTCCGTCTGTCTGTCTGCATGTCCGTCCGTTTGTCCGCTCGTCCGTCCTTCCATCTGTCTGTCCGTCCGTCTGTCTATCTGTCTGTCTCACTGTTCGTCCGTCTGTCCATCCATTTGTCCGTCCATCCATCTGTCCGTCTGTTTGCCCGTCCATCTGTCCATCCGTCTGTCTATCCGACCGTCCGTCCGTTTGTCTGTTTGTTGAAAGCACGCTAACTTTGGAAGGAGAAAAGCTAGGAGCTTGAGATTTTGCACAAATACTTTTTATTAGTGTAGGTCGGTTGATATTGTAAATGGGCCAAATCGGTCCATGTTTTGATATAGCTGCCATATAAACCGATCTAGGGTCTTGACTTCTTGAGCCTCTAGAGGGTGCAATTCTTATCCGATTTTATTGAAATTTTTCACGTAGTGTTTTGGTATCACTTACAACTGTGTTAAGTATATTTCAAATCGGTTTATAATCTGCTATAGCTGTCATATAAACCGATCTTGGATCTTGACTTCGTGAGCCAATAAAGCGCGAAATTCTCATCCGATTTGGCTGAAACTTTGCATGAGGTGTCTTGTTATGACTTCCAATAACTCTGCTAAGTATGGCATAAATCGGTATAGAACCTAATATAGCTGCCATATAAACCGATGTGGGATTTTGACTTCTTGCGCCTCTAGAGGGCGGGAATTCTCACCCGATTTTGCAGAAATTTTGTTCAACGGCTTCTCTCATGACTTTCAATATACGTGTCTAATTTTGTCTGAATCGATCAATAGCTTGATACAGCTCCCATATAGACATGTCTCCCGATTTGGCTTCTTAAGCCCCTACAAGGTGCAATTCTTTTCCGAACAAACTGAAATATTACACAGTGACTTCTACAATGTTCAGCATTAATTTATGGTCCGAATCGGACTACAACTTCATATAGCTCCAATAGCATAACAGTTCTTATTCAATATTCTATGTTGGTCTTAAAAGAGATACCGCGCATAGAACTCGACAAATGTGATCCATGGTGGAGGGTATATAAGATTCGGCCCGGCCGAACTTAGCACGCTCTTACTTGTTTATTGACTTTCTCTTTGGCAAATATCTGTAGGAGAAATTAGACAGTGTAGTGGCGAAAGTCGTGCTTTAAATAAATAAATCAAATGACAGTAAAATGATATTCCAAAGGGGTTTAAAAACTTGTGATTTTGTTCTCTCCGCTGTCGTTGTTGTTGTTACTATTGTACGGGATGTCAGCCAATGTTTTAATGTATTGGCAACACAACAAATCAGAAATTCAGGAAAAGAAGGTCGTTTAAAATGGATTCATGCAAACATTGTTTTACACATTCTTGTTGTTATTTTTTTTGAATGTATAGATGTCGATGGATGTGTATATGGGTGTGTTTGCGTGTCTGAATATATGTGGTGGTGGTGATGGTGTAATGGTGTGTGTTTACCACTTTGGCATATCGGGATTTGATGATATTTTACAAACAATTTGTGATGGTTTGGAATTTTCTTATTATCCTTTCTGTATCCCAGATAGGTATGTGGGTTAGAAGTCTCTATGTATATGTGCTGTGTGGGTGTGAATGTTTGTTTCGCATTTGATGTTGGTGGGAGTTGGATTTTTGGTTATGTTCTCAAGTCTGCCATGACTGTTTGTTTTTGTATATGGGTACGGATAAGACGATACTGCTGAAATGGTCTTGATAAGTGTTCAAATATTGATGACTTTTTCGGCTTTTTGTTCACAACAAGGATAAGTCTCCATGCATGCATATATTTTATGCATATGAACACAGTGGGGGAGATATCGGAGAATATGTTTTAGCAAACAAAACCAAAACAAGAAGGAGAAGCAAAAGTCGGGCGAATCTGTATATAAGGCAAAAATTGTTAATACCCTACACCATCGAGTCTACCTACTACTTATAAAAAATGAAACCTATGTCTACATCTAGTCAGACTTTAATTTTTTTACAATAGGACCTAAATTTTGGACAAACCAGTTTTAAAGGCGAATATCGGCTAAAAAAATATATGGGAGGTAAATATAAATCTGGACCAATTTTGATGAAATTTTGCACTCAAATGGGGAGGTCAAACATAACACCTTATACAAAATTTAGTAATGATCGGAGCAAAATTGTGTCTTCTGCAGCCTTAAAAGGCCATATCGGATGAAAGATATATATGGGGGCTATATCTAATCTGAACCGATGTTGATGAATGTGTTGCACATATGTTAAAATAGATGACAGAGTGCAAATCGGGTAGTGCAAATCGGGCGATACATATATAGGGGAGCTAATCCAAATCAGAACCAATTTTGATGTAATATAGCATGCATGCTAAAATCGGCAACAAAACAATTCGTGCCAAATTTTGTGCAGATCGATTTAAAATTGTAGCTACTACGACCTTATAAATGCAAATCGGGTGATACATATATTGGAAGCTTTATCCAAATCTGCACCGATTTGTACCAAAAATCACATGTGTCGATTGGACTTCAAACACGACCTGTACCTTGACAAGAATACATGGACTCACAGTCGGACAGACGGACATGGTTAAATCGAATCATAAAGTAATTCTGAGTCGATCGGTGTACTAATTAATGGGTCTAGCTCTTCTCCTTCGTAGTGTTGCAAACAAATGCATACAGTTATAATACCCTGTACCACAGTGGTGGTGTGAGGTATAAAAATAATTTTAAGATAAACCGGGCGAAATTTTATCTTTAGAGGATTTTTCACTGTCATGTTCTCTTTAGAGAAATTTTAATTGAACACTTGTCTATAAAAAAATGAGAAATTTAGAAAAAACTTTGTTACAATTTTGTCTATTTCAAATTTTTTAAAAAACTTCCCTAAAAATGTAAACAAGTAAAAAGGCCTTCAGTTCGGCCGGGCCGAACTTTGGATACCCACCACCTCGGGTATATATGTAAAAAACCTTTCGTCAAATCCGGGAAAAATGCATTTCTTATGACCCCTAGCAGCTATATCGAAATATGTTCCGATTTGGACCAAATACTCATAAGTACAAGTCATTGTCCATTTGTGTATAACAAAATATGGGTCTTTTTAGAAGCAATAACTAAAAATAAACCGATCTGAACCATATGCGACACGGATTTCGAAAAGTCTAATATAAGTCACTGTGTCAAATTTCAGTGACATCGGATTATAAATGCGCCTTTTATTGGGTCAAGGCTTTTCATCGAGATATCGGTCTATATGGCAGCTATATCCAAATCTGGACCGATTTCGACCAAGTTGCAGATAAATGTCGAAGAGCCTAACACAACTCACTGTCCCAAATTTCGTCGACATCGGACAATAAATGCGCCTTTTATGGGCTCAAAACCTTAAATCGAGAGATCGGTCTATATGGCAGCTATATCCGAATCTGAACCGATCTGAGCCAAATTAACGAAGCATGTCGAAGGGCCTAAGACAACTCACTGTCCCAAATTTCAGCAAAATCGGATAATAAATGTGGCTTTTATGGGTCTAAGAGCCTAAATCGGAGGATCGGTCTATATGGCAGCTATATCCAAATCTGGACCCATCTGTGCCATTATGCAGAAGTATATCAAGGGGCTCAACTCAACTCACTTTCCCAAATTTCGGCTACATTGGGCAATAAATGCGGCTTTTATGGGCCTAAGACCCTAAATCGGAGGATCGGTCTATATGGCAGCTATATCCAAATCTGGACCGATCTGGGCCAAATAAATGAAGGATGTCGAGGGGCCTAACACAACTCACTGTCCTAAATTTCAGCCAAATTAACAAAGGATGTCGGAGGTCCTAAGACAACTCACTGTCCCAAATTTCAGCCAAATCAGACAATAAATGTGGCTTTTATGGGCCTAAGACTCTAAATCGGAGGATCGGTCTATATGGCAGCTATATCCCATCTGGACTTATCTGTGCCATAATGCAGAAGTATATCAAGAGGCTTAACTTAACTCACTGTCCCAAATTTCGGCGACATTGGGGAATAAATGCGCCTTTAATGGGCCTAAGACCCTAAATCGGAGGATCGATCTATATGGCAGCTATATCCAAATCTGCACCGATGTGGGCCAAATTGACGAAGGATGTCGAAGAGCCCAACACAACCCACTGTCCCAAATTTCAGCTAAATCGGACAATAAATGTGGCTTTTATGGGCCTAAGACCCTAAATCGGAGGATCGGTCTATATGGCAGCTATATCCAAATCTGAACCGATCTGAGCAAATTTGACGGAGGGCCTAACACAACTCACTGTCCCAAATTTTAGCAAAATCGGTTAATAAATGTGGCTTTTATTGGCCTAAGACTCTAAATAGGTGGATCGGTCTATATGGGAGCTATATCCAAATCTGAACCGATCTGTGCCATAATGCAGAAGTATATCAAGGGGATTAACTTAACTCACTATCCTAAATTTCGGCTACATTGGGCAATAATGCGGCTTTTATGGGCCTAAGACCCTAAATCGGAGGATCGGTCTATATGGCAGCTATATCCAAATCTGAACCGATCTTAGCCAAATTGACGAAAGATGTCGAAGGGCCTAACACAACTCCTTGTCCCAAATTTTAGCAAAATCGGATAACAAATGTGGTTTTTATAAGCCTAAGACCCTTAATCGGCGGATCGGTCTATATGGGGGCTATATGAGGATATAGTCCGCTATAGCCCATCTTCGAACTTAACCTGCTGATGGACAAAAAAAATCTATGCAAAGTTTCGGCTCAAAATTTCAATTTTTAAAGACTGTAGCGTGATTTCAGCACACAGACGGACGGACGGACATAGGGATGGACAGACGGACGGAAAGACGGACGGACAGACGGACAGACAGACAGACGGACGGACAGACGGACGGACAGACGGAGGGACAGACGGATGGACAGACGAACGGACGGACAGGCGGACAGACGGACGGACAAACGGACGGACAGATGGACGGACAGACGGACGGACAGACGGACGGACAGACGGACGGACAGACGGACGGACGGACAGCCGGACAAACGGACACACGGATGGACATGGCTAGATCGTCGTAGAATTTTTACGCTGATCACGCTGATTACGTTGCAAACGGAATGCCAAAATGGATATACCCCCATCCTTCGATTGTGGGTATTATTACCAGCATTCTTTGCTATATCCCCCATTGTATTTGCCAATATATTTTATCCTTTGAGTGTGCGCGCTGTGAACTGAGCACCATCAGCACTTAGGCATGATAAACGTTATCCTCAAATCTTCAATAAATTATTGGATTTTTAAAAGTGTAAAGGAAACTCTGCATTGAGGAATATTTATCATCGTCTTTTCTATGTGCCATCGAAAAACGAAAACCCTTTTCTTCATTAATAATTAATTGAGACAAACAAACGTCTTCTATCCCCATACCCAATGGCGTGGCAAAGAAATTTATCAAGGAGGAGTTACAGTTAATTATTCAAAATTTATTTTGGGGAGGGGGGATCAAAGCTTTTATAAGTGAAACAGATTAATGAGTTTGATTTCAATTGAAGTTATTTCAGCCCATTCAAAAAGTAAGAGCCAAATATGCCATGTTCAGAGAAACGCAGTTTGGATTGTCAGCGTATAAAAGCCCTCATGGTTAAAAATTGACGATTGTGACAAAACAAGGAGTCTCAGAGAACGTACGGTGCTATTCGGTGGGCAAGGACACTTCAAGCAAGGCAATATTAGAAGCTTAGCATTTTGTCTTGAAGAGCTATCGTTTCATTCGTCTGTTCCTGTGTTCGTAAGTAAAGCGGCATTAGAGTCAGCTGTATGCTATAGGTGGTATTTTGGCAAAATATGGCCATGTTGGTGAAAAAACAGCAATTAACGATACCCTTACTACAATAGTTACAAACAAGGGGTAAATGTTCACTTATGTCTGGGAGCTGAAAAACTCAGCTCTACATTATAAACCTTTCATGTTTCTATTTGAACAATCGTTATGCTGCCATTGACAACATTTTGTACCATGACCTCTTAAAACTTTCTTTCCTACGCCTATGTTTATGTGCTCTGTATGTGGGTGCTATAGGCCATCAACCACATTTTTGGCAACAGGAAAAGTTAATAAGTTTGTCATCAATCACAAACTCGACTCAATGTCAATTTGGTTTTGAAGTGTGTATAGTCCCTCGTAAATTAAAAATACCCACCAACACTAGAAAATCAATAAAGTCGAATAAAGATGTCTTTTGACTTCAAGGAATGAAGATCAAATTTGACATTAAATCTAAACTTTTAATCTGTTTAATACACACCCCTATTGAGGCAGAAAATTTGAAAGTCATAACACTGCAAACATTTGAAAGGATGGAAAGGAGCTCAGCCCAGCTCAGCATAGAAACATAAATGAGCCAAAATTGATTGTAGAAGTTCATTGGGGAGATTGATCTATAAGACAACCATACTAAAATGTTGTTGAACCGTATACAGTACTGGATGAGTCGAAAACGCCTTGCTGCTCTAAATCTAAGCGAATTCGACTAAATTATTAGCCTTATTGTGGGCTTGAAGAGTTGATTTGCGATATCGGTCTATATGTCGGCTATATCCGATAACTCCTCATTTTGCGCTAAGACAAAATTGTGCTTTTATAAGCTGTAGAAGGTAAATAGGTTAATATGGGCTATATGAGGATAAACTGCGAATAGTTACATCATCGTAATTAACCTGCCTTGGAGCAGATATTAAGCTTAAAGTTATAGCTCCTGTATATGAAGAGGATTTTATCAACGTGGAAACAGGTTTAATAATCGCTTAGTTGAAGGACCATTGACCGCTCTCAGGGAGATTGGCTTACGTGGGAGCTATTTCAGGTTATAGACCGATTTGGAGATGCTTACCATGGGTTAAGAAGGTGTCATCACAAGTGAAATTCGGAACACTTAGTGCGAAATTTCAGCCAAAACGGATACCAATTGGGGTTTTCTTGAGCTCAAGATGTCAAATCGGCAGATCGGTTTATCTGAGAGCTATATCAGATTATGGAGATCACCGTGGCGCTGCACTCATTGATATGAGAGAAGTACGGCACTCATTGATATGAAAGAAGTATATAAAGAAACAGCCTTAACGGAATGTTCATGGGAAATTTGGTAAAGGGTGATTTTTTTTTTGCTAATACTTCTTGGCAACACTGGTTTAAACAGCTCACCCACGTTTCGTGTTTTCTTTCACTGTCATACATCTTCAGTTTGGTCTATAATTTTACCATGAATTGCCTTACAAACGATCACCGATGGAAAATAATTGAACCCTATAATCAAAATGCGTGCTCTGTTAAGAGAGTTCATCGCTTTAAAATTGTGTTCAGCGACGAAGCTCATATTTGGCTCAATGGGTACGTAAATAAGCATAATTGTCGATTTTGGAGTGAAGATCAGCCAGAAGCATTGCAAGAGCTACCAATGCATCCAGAAAAAGTCACAGTTTGTTGCGGTTTATGGCCTGGTGGCATCATTGGACCGTACTTCATCAAAGATGATGCGAATCGTAACATTACTGTGTATGATTACTGAAGCGTTATCGTGAGATGATAACCAACCTTTTGAACAAAATGCAAGGGCTTGACTTGCATGACATGGTGTTTCAAGAAGACGGTGTCATAAGCTACACAGCACGCATTACAATGGACTTATTGAGAGGCGAGTTCGGTGAACATTTGATTTCATGTCCGGGGCCGTTCAATTGGCTGCCTAGATCGTGCGATTTAACGCCTTTGGGCTATTTTTTGTGAGGCAATGTCAAAGTTGATGTCGATACAGGAAATCCCGCTTCAATTGACGCATTGAAAGTCGAAATTGAAGGATTTATTCGTGAGAAACCGTCCGAATTGTTGGAAATAATTCATGAAGTAATCTTCAAACATTTAATTATATGGACCGTACTCTTGATTAAAATAAATATTTCATGAATTTTTCTGAATTTTATATCCTATAGCTTTTAAAAAATCACCCTTTAGTGTATCGGGTTATAGAGCAAACGGTTGATGGAAGCTTAACAAGAAAACTTCGTGCAAAATGTCAGCTAAATCAGTTAACAACGGCGACTTGCAAGGGCACAATATCCCAAGTTGGTTTATATGGGAGCTATATACAAATCTGAACAGATGTGGCCTTTTTGTGATCCCGAACGACCTATATGAATATTAAGGATATGTACAAAATTTCAAGCGGTTATCTATATTCATTCGACTGCTATCATGATTTCGGATATGGCTAGACAGATTTAGAATGTCAAGACGATCAAGAATGTTTATACTCTAGGGGGTCACATATCCAAATTTCGAGGTGTTACTACCAGAATGACTAACTGAGTATTACCCCTATCCCTTGGTGGCTACATAAATGGTGAGGCGATTCCTTAAAATGATGTTGTTTGGTGTATTCTCTGTTGACAATTCGTAATGTTTTCTAACAAAACAAGGACGACGCGAAAATAATCACAAATGCGAGCGATATTGTGCATTCTTTTCTCTCTAATGGTAATATCTGTCGGCGAATAGTAGGGTCTTAGAATTGCCTATTTGAGTATTGGCAGCGACTCAAGTTGCCGAAATTTTGACTGCCAAATCTGGATGGTACGAAACAGGTGTAGACTTAGTTTCTTGGTGCAAAGCCTTTCTTAGCAGCAAAGGGGCATATTAGGTCGGAAGACAATGAGATTTTCACTGTCTTCAAATATGATGGAATTGTGTTCTTCATTGATGTACTTGATGTTGGAAAATTTCGCTTAAATCGCACCATCCATCACCGAGATTTGGGGTTTTGAAAATTGGGGTAATGGGGAGGGGACCAGAAGTTTGTCCATGTTCATTAAAACCATTCTCTCTATTTGATATCTTGAGCACCTGCTGCAAGCTGCAATCTATTCCATGCATATACAAAATCTTTGGGGACTTTTTGTTACTACCTCCCATATCTGGCCATAAAGGGAAATTTGCGCAAAGAACTTTACAAATGCGTTCCACCGTTGATGGTATATAAGATTCGGCATAGCCAAAAACTTAACTCGTTTTACTTGTCACAATTTGTTTTGATTTTGTCACAACTGAAAATGTCATATATTTGTGGTTGTTTTCTAAATGCTTATAACGATGTGTTATCTCCCACGATAATCAAAACGAAATCACCACAATAGTTAAAAAATAACACGAAAAGTATTTAATCCCATCGGAAAGAGAAGTTTTGACGGGTACCGGCTTGAGATAGTTAGGCTTCCATACATTTTTGTTGTCTTAATGACCTATCCATTAATAAACTTGCCAGTGTTACAGCAAGGCAGTCCTTTTATGGTTGTAGATGTGGACTTTGCATAATTTAACATATACCAAAGACTTGACTTCTTTATGTTTTTTGTAAGTGAAATTGTCCTTGGATAGTTTATTCTCCATATAATGATATTCTGCTTTAGCTTTTAACACAATTCCATGCAATTTAGAATTTTTCATACTCCAATACAAGCTCTACAAGAATTTTTATAATTTGGCTTTCACAAATTGATTTATCAATTGGCCAGCATTGCGTATACGTTATGAGTGATGATATTCAGATTAAGTACACGCCACCTTGACCTACATAATAGACAAAGAATGGTAACGTTTATTGAATTACTTAACCCAGTAACATCGAATGGGTGGAAAAATACCCAAGAAAAGTGCTGTCCTAGGAAAATTATAGCTCAATCTTAAATTGGCGTAAAGGTGACGAATGAAATCAGTTAAAAAATATTTCCCGTCACATAAGTTCATGTTTTTGGGGGAAAATTGACTTCTTGGAAGTCAGAAATTTTTTATAGCTCACCAATTAAAACAAAACAAAAAGTTTCTAAATTCTTGGGCGTGAGATTTCTGGAAACCGTTTCAAAGTGTTGTTGCATTTGATGTTTTCTATATTAAAATATGTACAAACGCGTTCGTAAGAAGCGAATTTTATATACCCTCTACCATGGATTGGGTTTGAAAAGTTCTTGCAATGATTCTTTCAAATGTGTAAAAGCTATATTACGTACATGGCGTACATGAAATGCCAGAAGTCCTAAAAAATAGAGATTAAACTTTAAAATTAAAATGTCAGTTAAATCGGATAGGAATTGCTAACTCCAAAAGGTTTCAGATGTTAAATCGGGACTTGCGATTATAGATATATCAAGTTGTGGATTGATTAGAGCCATACTAAGCATATTTGTAGGAAGCAACTAGTAAGGAAGGGCAAAAGTCGGGCGGTGCCGACTGTATAATACCCTACACCTACCCTATAAGTACAATATGGGACCTAGATCCAATTCTGAACCAATTTTGATGGACTTTGGCGAGAAGATATGTTCAAACTGTAAAAACTACGGTAGATAAATGACAACATTATGGCAAATTACCCGAAATCTGACGAACGTATATATGGGAGCTGTATCTAATTCTGAACCGATTCCGAGCAAACTTCTCGGATAATGTGGTAGTCGTCGACAAAAGCGTTGTGCAAAATTTTGGAAAGATTGGTCAAACAATGCGCTTGCAGTGGCTCTTGGGGTGAAAATCTGGCAAAATACATATATGACAGCTATATCTAAATCTGGGCCGATTTCTTTGAAATTCACCAGTAATATTGAGAGTCATAAGAAAATCCTTCCTGCAAAATGTCGACAGAATCGGATAATAAATGATCACGTTTTTGCAATATTTCTCAAAATCGGACGAACATATTATGAGAGCTATATCTAAATCTGAACCGATCTCGAACAAACTCCTCAGATACTGTGGCAGTCGTAGAGGAAAGCGTTTTGCAAAATTTTTGGCAAGATGGATCAATAAATGCTCTTTCTGTGAGTCTAGAAGTTAAAATCGGGCGATATATATATGAGAGCTATATTTAAATCTAAACCGATTTCCATGAAATTCACCAGTAATATTGAGAGTCAAGAGAGCCGAATTTCGAGACAATCGGTTAACAAAATACCATTTTATTGCAATATTACTGCAAATCGGACGTATATATATATGGGAGCTATATCTAAATCTGAACCGATTTTGACCAAACTCTATGTATATTATGGTAGTCGTCGAGGAAAGCGTTGTGCAATATTTTGGCAAGATTGGTCAATAAATGTGGTGGCAGTGACTCTAGGGGTGAAAATCGGGCGATATATAAATATGAGAGCTATATCTCGATATGTCCGTCCGTCTGTCTGTTGAAATCACGCCACAGTCTTCAAAAATAGAGATATTGAGCTGAAACTTTGCTCAGATTCTATTTTTGTCCATAAGTAGGTTAAGTTCGAAGATGGGCTATATCGGACTATATCTTGATATAGCCCCCATATAGACCGATCCTCCGATTTAGGGTCTTAGGCCCTTAAAAGCCACATTTATTATCCGATTTTGCAGAAATTTGGGACAGTAAGTCGTGTTATGCCCTTCGACATCCTTCGTCAATTTGGCTGAGGTCGTTCCAGATTTGGATATAGCTGCCATATAGACCGATCCGCCGATTTAGGGTCTTAGGAGAATAAAAGGCGCATTTATTGCCCAATGTCGCCGAAATTTGGGACAGTGCGTTAACTTAAGCCCCTTGACATACTTCTGCATTATGGCACAGATCGGTCCAGATTTGGATATAGCTGCGATATAGACCGATCCGCTGATTGAGGGTCTTAGACCCATAAAAGCCACATTTATTATTTGATTTCGCTGAAATTTGGGACAGTGAGTTGTGTTAGACCCTTCGGTATCCTTCGTCAATTTGGCTCAGATCGGTCCAGATTTGGATATAGCTGCCATATAGACCGATTTTTCGATTTAGGATCTTAGGCCACATTCATTATCCGATTTTGCTGAAATTCAGGACAGTGAGTTTAATTAGGTTCTTGGAAATTTTTCTCTAATTTGGCCCTGATCGTTTCAGATTTGGATATATCTGTCATATAGACCGATCTCTCGATTTAAGGTTTTGGGCCCATAAAAGGCGCGTTCATTGTCCGATGTTGCCGAAATTTGGGACAGAGAGTTAAGTTAAACCTCTCCACGTATTTTTGCAATTTGGTCCAGATCGATCAAGATTTGCATATAGCTGCCATATGGACCCATATCTTTATTTAAAGTCTTGTCCCCATAAAAGGCGCATTTATAATCCGATTTCACAGAAATTTGACACAGTGACTTGAGTTAGACTTTTCGACATTCGTGTGGTAATTGTTCAGATCGGTTTATTTTTAGATATAGCTACTAAGAAGACCAATATTTTGCTACACACAATTGAACAATGACTTGTACTTATTAGTATTTGGTCCAAATCAGAACATATTTCGATATAACTGCTATGGGACATAAGTTATGGAATTTGCACCGGATTTTGATGAATGGTAGTTTATATATACATCCGAGGTGGTGGGTATCCAAAGTTCGGCCCGGGCAAACTTAATGCCTTTGAATTAATAACATTAATTTAAATACTAATAAATAATGAGTTTATGAAATTTTTTCAACATCGGACAAAAAAATAACAGTTCAAACGGTAATGGGTTAAAGTAAATGCAAGGAAGCGATTTTCAATTGAAATTTCATATCTAATGCAAAGAATTGTTTGTTATTTATTAAACTACATCTGTCGAATTCAAAATTATATGTATTTACTAAATTAGTATCTTTCTTCAAGTTTTGCGTGACAAATACATGCCAAAATTTGCGGTAAATTACACTTAAACATCATGGTTTATGCATCAATGACGAGTTTAATTAATCGCCATTACACTTGAAAAATGTTTATATGGCAAAAACACAAATATTATGTTTATGTATTGGGTTGCCCAAAAAGTAATTGCGGATTTTTTAAAAGAAAGTAAATGCATTTTTAATAAAACTTAGTATGAACTTTAATCAAATATACTTTTTTTACACTTTTTTTCTAAAGCAAGTTAAAAGTACCAGCTGATAACTGACAGAAGAAAGAATGCAATTACAGAGTCACAAGCTGTGAAAAAATTTGTCAACGCCGACTATATGAAAAATTCGCAATTACTTTTTGGACAACCCAATAGTTTTCATTTAATATACCCTACACTACTACTGTGGTACAGGGTACCAAAGCTTGGTGCATTTGTTTGTAACACCCGGAAGGAAGAGAGATAGATCCATTGATAAATATACCGATAGACTCAGAATCACTTTCTGATTAGATTTAGCTATGTCCGTCTGTCTGTTCGTCTGTCCGTTCGTCTGTCCGTCATTTCATGTTAATTTGTGTACAAAGTACATGTCGCAATATTCATCCTACGTCCTAAAATTTGGTACAGACATGTTTTTCGTCCTAGAGACAAAGCCTATTGAAATTGGAAAAAATCAGTTCAGATTTGGATATAGCTCCCACATTTTAATTAAGGGGTAGGTGTAGGGTATTTAACAGACGGAACCCCCCAACTTTTGCCTCTCCTTACTGATTTTTTAATCCCTTCGAAATTGGGTGGTTTAAAGGTTTGAATGTAATTAAGGAAGATTTTACGCACAATTTGAAACGTCAAATCAAAAACCTCATGCAAGATGTGTAAATACCGGTTCAAAATTCTATCTACAGCAGCCATAATGATAAAAATCGAATGAAAGATTCATATGGCAGCTATATCCAAATCTGGACCCATCAATAGCGCTCGTTCTTGTGCCACAAAAATGTAATGTGCAAAGATTGAGCAAGCTACCTATACCTATAAAGATAATAATTAAGGCAGATTTGGTTTATTTACATCAAACACATGCAAACTGAGGAACATTTTCTAATGGTTGGTGTTTCAACACTTTAATCAAATTTAATTTGTTTAACTTTATTTTTTATAGTGCATCATTAAATCCTCTGTCTGCCAAATGTCTTTTTCCATAGTCATTACAGCCCTTTGCGATGTCAATCATTAAACTAAAAACATTTTGGCAACTGTCTAAACCCTTAGTTTAGATATCAGCCTAATGCATATCATCCTGCCGGGCTGAAACAGGTGAAAGTGCTTAGTGTGCATACTGACACTTGCCAGCAAACATCCAACTTTGTTGCCACACAACAGCAAAAGAAACAAAATTCTGACACGTGTTTTTGTTTTGTTCTACGGCGGTGGAATTTACCCACAGCAATTAAGTGTCAGACTATTAGAATGATTGATGGCGGCTTTCGAGTATCAGTTTGGCCAAGGACCAAAATGCGTTAATGGGAAAATTTAATGATTTCACTTGGACATTGTGAGCAGACGCTATGCGCCGTCAAATCCTTACACACACACACATACACACACAAACACTCTGAGCTGCACTGAAGCAGGGGACCAACACTTGTTAAATGGTGTTATTAAATTAAGCTTTGTCATAACTTATTCATCCTTGGGAGGAATGAAAAACAAAAGACAGGACTCGCATTTAAGTGTCGCACCTAAGAACAAAACAAAAGAGAAACCATAAGTTAAATTGCATGAAATTATAAAAGAGGTACATAAAAGTCCAAGGAGAATGGTATGTGCTTTGGTTTGGGCTACATATTCGAGTATAGTTTATGGTGAAAAGAAAACTATGATTGACGCTTAAAGTCATCTTATGGTTATTTGTTAAATCTGATGCAATATAAGCCTTTGTATAGAGAGAGGCTTAGAAAAAACGAACAAAGATATTTTAGTAAATCTTTTTGAATTTTGAAGATAAAAGAGTCTTCAAAAAAAAAAAAAAAACACACAAAAAATTAATTCGGTCCGAATTTTTTAACAAAAACCTCCAAAATACTCCTTTCGGGTAAAGATGGTTTCGAAATCGGTATTTTCTAGTAAATTTGATACAAAGGCTACAAATATCGTTAGGTGTAAAACATTTTTTGCATGGGTTTAGGGGATATATGGAGTAAAAAAACGTGTGCCCAATTGAGGGTTTTGAGCTCTGCGTATTTTTAATAAAAACTTATCAATGAAAATACTTTCTTTTTACCAAAAACTGCACTTTTTTACAT
>NC_081554.1:32604876-32619876 GCF_963082655.1 Stomoxys calcitrans | reverse complement strand
TTATCCTTCGTCAATCAAACACAATTTGTTTATTACAACATTTATTGCAAAATTTTTGAGAAAATCTTTCTCTCCAGGGAATATGCATCATCGCCTGATCTACTTTTAACAAAGTTTTATTGGCGAACGTTCCATCTTTCCTCACCTACAGTTTCGTTGAATATTTGTTGAAATTCTTCAAAAAATTCCTTTAATATTCACAACATTAAAACTTTTTTCAAACCATATCCTATTTCAAATAACACAAAAAAAAAGACAAATACCAAGAAAAAAGACAAAAGAATTGTGTGATGTAAAAGTTTTTTTGCTTTCTTTGTGTGTATAATAAATGCATGGATTGTCTTTGTTTAAATATTTGCATATTAAAGCAAAGGCTCTTAAAAAAATAAATGCTTGCAAAAGAACAAAAGAAACTCATTATAAATGAGTGCGAGGTTTGTTTTTGTCTGGAAGTTTGTACTGTGGACCTTGAAAACAATACAATTCAGAGTTAATATGGATTTCGGGGTTTAAACAGATCAAAATAACATTTAGTTTGGCTGGAAAGAAGCTATGGCAGGACATGAAGAACAAATATGTGGTTATGAATGCTGCGAATACAATTGCAAGCTAATGAAACTTATGAAAGTAGGCTAAACTTTATGTAAACTGTTTAAAAAAAAAGAAACAATTTCCATACACTAAATGTTCTTTTATTATTCATCGTACTGTGTATTGTTAGGTATTTCCCACGTTAAATCAAAAGCTATGCCTTAAAGATTATTCCCTATCAACTACTGGAGAAAAGGCTAGTGAAAGTTTATGCATAAGTTTTTATGCTCAGAAGGATAAGTTATATATCCAAATTTTTATATAGCGACTGCTTCAGGATCATGTTCTGATTCGATTTAGCCCTTTCCGTCTACTTTTCATTGTATAATGAAGCTACAAGTTACACTTGTTGTCAGATTGCCTCTAAATGTGTTTACCCACCACCATAGGATGTAAGATGGAGGTATTCTAATTTAGTCATTCCGTTTTTAACATCTCGAAATATTGATTTGCGACCTCATATGTGTATTCCTGATCGCCTTCATATTCTAAATCGATTTATTCATGTCCGTCCATCCCCTGTACGTCCATCCCCCTGTCCGTTCATCCCCCTGTCCCTCCATCCCCCTGTCCGTCCATCCCCCTGTCCGTCCATCTTCCTGTCCGTCCATCCCCCTGTCCGTCCATCCCCCTATCCGTCCCTCCCCCTGTTCGTCCATTTCCCCTGTCCGTCCCTCCCCCTGTCCGTCCATCCCCCTGTCTGTTCGTCCCCCAGTCCGTCCATCCCCCTGTCCGTCCATCCCCCTGTCCGTCCATCCCCCATTCCGTCCATCCCCCTGTCCGTCCATCCCCCATTCCGTCCATCCCCCTGTCCGTCCATCCCCCTGTCCGTCCATACCCCTGTCCATCCATCCCCCTGTCCGTCCATCCTCCTGTCCGTCCATCCCCCTTTCCGTCCATCCCACTATCCGTCCATCCCCCTGTCCGTCCAACCCCCTGTCCGTCCATCCCCCTGTCCGTCTGCTAAAAGCCCGCTAACTTTAAAAGTAGTAAAGCAAATCGCCCAAAATACCTCCTTTAAGTGTAGGTTGGATGGGATTGTAAATGTCCCAATTCGGTCCATGTTTTAATAAAGTCGACTTATGAACTGATCTCCCATTTTGACAGCTTTAGCCTCTTGAAAAAGCATTTATTATCCGATTTGGCCCATATGGCGTTTGATTTCGAATCTCAACAACAGTGCCAAGTATGGCCTAAATCGGTTTATAACCTAATAAGCCTCCCACAATAAACTGATATCTCAATTTGACTTCTTAAGGACCTCTTCCAACTCTTGTTAAGGATGATGATCAACTCGGTTGATAAGGCTAATCTGTTGGCTGATATATTTGCAGGGAACTCTTTCCCGCCACTCCCCTTAATCGAAAATCTATCTAACTGCATGCCTCAGACATTTTTTTGAGCTTGTGGAGTTAAAAGGGTTCTGGAGAATCGCGACGTAAATAAATCCCCGGGACCGGGTGGTATATCAACACTTGTCTTGCGGAAGTATTCTTCGACGCTTGCTCGTCCATTACGACATCTTTTCAACCTTGCCTACCGTGCGGGTGTCTTCCCGGCGCGTTGGAAGGTTGCGAACGCTCAGCCAATACCCAAGAATGGTGAGGCGAACAACCCTGCGAATTACTGACCAATTACGATATGCCCCGCTCTCTCCAATGTTATGGGCAGCACGGTTATTCACCATATTGTGAGGTGTTTAGAGTCAAATGGCAATCTTTCTCCAACGCATTTGATAGGGTCTGGCACGGTGTACTACTATCAGTGTCTCATTTGGTGTCGGTAATGACTTCTTTCGATTTATTTCGAGCTTTCCCAGAAATCGCACTATACGAGTCGTTATACATGGGTTCTCATCCAATGAGCATGAAGTGACCGCAGCTGCATCAGAGGGCTCTGTCCTTTCTCCTTCTCTTTTTCTTTTTCTCATCAACGATCTGTTGAGTTAGACCTCGAATCCGATCTACTCATTTTTGGAGGACAGTAATCTCTCTCATTCGTACGACTATAGGACGAGTTTTCGAGAGAATGAGAAAAAGAGGCGGGTTACTGACGATGCACTCGGCCAGCATTTACTGGCCATTTCTGGGTGGGGCCGAATGAATCGAGTAGATTTTAATGCACGGAAGATTCATTGCTCTTTGTTGTCACACAAACGAATCGCTGACCCATTACGATCAGTTCTGTCTATCAACGGTAAAAATGTTGAGCAATGAGAAGTTCTCGATGTTCTGGGCAAGAAGTTCCAAGGTGATATCTGTGGGGCCAAACATATATTCGAAGAGTCGAAAGAAACATTTAAGTGCATAGGCTTCCTTAAACGGTGCAAGAAGTACTTCACTCCTTCACTCCTTCTGAACTTCTTCACATCTACACCAATTTCATGAGGCCGAAAATGGAGTACAACTCACATGCATAGGCTGGAGCTTCAAAATCATCCTTGGAGCTACTATACAGTGTACAGAGGAGAGCGTTGGCGTTGATTGGAGACAGTAGGATATCCAACTCTATTGTTGTGTTAATCTGTTATTCGTCTTTTAATTCCTGATGTAAGGATGTACGTCAGGGATACAAGACATTCCAGGAACTCACACCCGTTCGTAGTTGATTGGCCAGCGGACTGGACAATGCATCACAGAGAGAATTCTTCTTTCGCCCGAACCTTTCGTATATGGAATCGACGGCAAGTGTTTTTTCTACCCACTATGAGATCCAGAGATTTAAGACAAATATCAAAAAAAAAAAACACTAAATTGTCTTGACATTGTAAGTCGATTAAGTGACGTTTGTCGGTCAGTCCGTCGAAAGCTTGTCTATTCTCGAACTAAAATAGCTAGGCGATCAAAATTTTTCACAAGTACTTCCTATTAGTTTAGGTCGGTTGGGATTATAAATGGACCATGTTTGGATATAGCTGCCATATAAACCGATTTTGGATCTTTGAACTGTGCCAAGTATGGTACAAATAGGCTGTTCATAACCTGATATGGCTCCCATATCGCCCGATTACACTTCTTGAGCCTCTAGAAAGTGCAGTTCAATTCGATTTGGCTGAAATTTTGTACAAAGACTTCTCCCATTACCTCTAACATTCGTGCTGAATATGTTCTAAATTGTTCCATAACCTGATAAAGCTACTAAACCACTTTATTTTAGTTCTTGAACCCCTTTTGGACGCAATTCCTATCCGATTTGGCTGGAATTTTGCACAATGATGGTCTCCAACATTCAGACCAAGTATGGTTCGAATAGGTCCATAATCTGATATAGCTCCAATAGCATAAACATTCTCATCCATTATCCTTTTTGAACCCTCCACCATGTAACCCCTCGAAATATTCGTCTAAGACCCCATTTTATATATAACGTTTGTCAGTTTGTTTGTTTGTTTGTTCCGTATAGACTCAAAAACTGGCTGAACCGATTACCTCGAAATTTTCAGAGATTGTGTAGGTTGATCTGGAAGAAACATAATTTTTTGATATCGGAAGGGGAGCTGACCCTCCCCCTTACACCAAAAGTACTATCCAAAAATAAAAGTGAACCGCTCGGCACAATATGGGATTCAAATGAAAGGTATTCGGGAGTAGAGTACCGAATTTCATAATAAAAGTTGGGCCCAAGTACCTAGGGGCCGATTTGGAAATGCACCACGAATTTGATATCCATATTTGAGTCGAAATGTCTGAGGTGCCACCCTAATGAGAACTTTACCCTAATGAAGAACATTACCATCAGGAACCGAGAAAGGGCAAATTCTGACACATCAATGTGTGCTTTCTGATTCAAGTTTACTCTAAGATAAGGGAACTTTTGTATAGCCGAGACCGAACAGCGTCCAGCAGTGCGACACATTTTTGGGGAAAATTTTTAAATGACCGTGCATGGCATTGTATCTCGCAAATGTCGCCAACTTTAAGAGGGGATAAACACCGCTTTGTCCGATAAACTCGCCAGGATTCGAACGTGTTCAGCGTCATAGGCTACAATGGCACGAATTCGATATCCGCATTCAGAGCGAAGTGTCCCTACCCTAAAAAGATATTAGAGAGTTAAAGAAGGCGCAACGGTGCTGGCCCGGTTCTGCCAGTTTATTATTATTGCAAATTTGCCCATGAACATTCCATGTAGGAACTGGCGCAAACTTATCGCATATCACTAAGTGTTGTCCGATTCAAAGTTTAAGCTCAAGGATAGGGGCCTCCTTTTCTTGAGCCCACAAAGGGCGCAATTCTTATTCGAATTGGCTGACATTTTGCACAGGTCTCCAACATATAATTTAATTGTGGTCGTAACCGGACCATATCTTGATATCGCTCTAATAGCAGAGAAAATCTTTTCTTTTATCCTTTTTTTGCCTAAGAAGAGATGCCGGGAAAAGTACTCGACAAATGCGATCCATGGTGGAGGGTATATAAGATTCGGCCCGGCCGAACTGAGCACGCTTTTTCTTATTATAATATTGTGCTGAAATTTGGCAAGGTGAGCTCTGTTACAACCTTCGACCGTCATACCAAATATTGGTCTATCTTTGGATTTATCTGCCATATATACAGATTATATATATAAGGTGAATTTTGACCAAATTTTGTTCAATGAGCTTTGTTAGATCGTTTATGACGAGATTGGTCCAGAACGGTATTTTTTGCCGCATTTTGCCAAATTTTGTTTAATTTACATCTTAAATGGTGGGTGAAAGTATATTTCCGTCCTTTAAGTCGTCTAAAGAGAAAAAAAATTTACTTCCAAATTGAAATATTTCCTCATACATGGGAAAACTGTGTCTTTGTGTATAGATCCTCAAAATATGTTAAATGTGTTAATGTGAACAAACACTTTTTATGGCAAACGTTGTGTCAGTGGCCAGTGAATTTGCTTTAGCATTGCCGCATAAAATACCTTCAATTCAACACACATCTGTCATTAGAACCAATAGGGAAACCACTCATACAAATACATCTGTCGTAATAAAATGCAGAATTTTTTTTACTACCTTTTTTGTGTGGTGTAAAAATAAACATTAAATGTATGATGGTTGTACAAGAACGTGTTCTATCTCCTTATGGCTATGTTAAAATTGTTTTGCATGTAAGAAGCGACCAAATCATTGCAATTTTAATGGTTGTAACATTGTCTTGTTCATGTGAGTGGAATGACAATGGTAGGCACTTTGTTTTGTACATTCGTATCACGTCACTCAGGCAAATGTAAGACATCGATAACCATAAATGCTTGGGAGATGATGTTTAATAGCCCACTATGAAAATGAGAAGGTTTTGCGATTCAGAAAACAATTTTAACAAAATTTTAAAATTTCGGAATTTAGATGGGACACAATATGCATATCTCAAGGAGAATGATATGGTACGAGAGGTAGAGATGTCTCTCTAAGAGAATGAGCACTCCATAGCGGCCTTCCTTGATAATGAGGGGGTATTTAATAACGTGGAGATAGGGTCGATAGTCGCTGCCCAAGGGTCTTCCGGTGGACGGATAATATGACTCAGTGAGTATTATTAATGCGGGTTGGGGAGAAGTGTGGCCAGAAAGCGGGTGACAAGTGGAACGCTTCAAGGAAGGGTGCTCTATTCGATTCTTTGGAACCTGGTGACAAACAGGTCCTTTTGGATCTAAAAGAAGATGGTGTGAAACTAATATGTGGACGTCGCACAGTGTCGTGAGCTCATAGTGATGTTGGCCAAAAATAGAAGGAGTTAAACTAGGTGGATGAAACGTGGCACAAATATTTTTATATAAGACTTAGGGCCAAAAATGGACCGTATAGGTCCATGTTTTGGAACATGTCGCATATTGACCGAACTTTCGATTTTACTTCCCAAGACTACAAAATGCTTATTTTGTATTCCCTCAAATTTGAGATAAAATATTTTTCTTAGCCTTTCTCCTCCGAAATCGGAAAGAAATCGGATAGTTTTTCTTTATAGCTGCCATATAGACTGATCTTCCGATGAATGGTTTTGGCCTATAAAAGACCTATTATAAAAGACCCCATAGAAGAAGTCATTGTGTAAAATGTCAGCCAATTGCACCCTTAAGGGGCTCAAGAAGTAAAATAGGGGGAACGGTTTATATGAGAGCTGTATTAGGCTAAAAACCGATTCAGACCATATTTAAAACGTATATTGAAAGTCGTAGGAAAAGCCGTTGTAAAAAATTTCAGCCAAATCGGATAATAATTGCGCCCTCTGGAGGCTCAAAAAGTCAAGATCCAAGATCGGTTTATATGGGAGCTGTATTAGGCTATAGACCGATTCAGACACGTACAATGAAGGTCATGGGAGAAGTTGTTGCACAAAATTTCAGCCAAATCGGATGATAATTGTTCCCTCTGGAGGCTCAAAAAGTCAAGATTTAAGATCGGTTTATATAGCAGCTATATCAGGTTATAAACCGTACTTTGTACAGTTGTTAAGAGTCATTGCGAAAAACGTGACGCGAAATTTCAGTGTGACCTCTAGAGGCTCTAGAAGTCAAGACCCCAGATCAGTTTATATGACAGCTATATCAGGTTATGGACCGATTTGAACCATACTTGGCACAGTTGTTGGATATCATAATGAAACACGTCGTGCAACATTTCATTCCAATCGGATTAGAATTGCGCCCTCTAGAGACCCAAGAAGTCAAGACCCAAGATCGGTTTATATGACAGCCTTATCAGGTTATGGACCGATATGGCCCATTTACAATCCCAACGGACCTACACTAATAAAAAGTATTTGTGCAAAATTTCAAGCGGCTAGCTTTATTCCTTAGAAAGTCAGCGTGCTTCCGACAGACAGACGGACAGACGTACGGATAGACAGACGTACGGACAGGCAGACGTACGGACGGACAGATGTACGGACAGACAGATGTACGAACGGACAGACGTAAGGACGGACAGACGTACGGACAGACAGACGTACGGACAGACAGACGTACGGACGGACAGACGTACGGACGGACAGTCGTACGGACGGACAGACGTACGGACGGACATGGCTAGATCGACCTTAGAAAGTCAGCGTGCCTTCGACAGACAGACGGACGGATGGACGTATTGACAGACAGACACACAGACGTACGGACGGACAGACATACGGACGGACAGATGTACGGACGGGGAGATGTACGGACGGGCAGACGTACGGACGGACAGACGTACGGACGGACATGGCTAGATCGACCTTAGAAAGTCAGCGTGCTTTCGACAGACAGACGGACAGACGGATTGACAGACAGACGCACAGACGTACGGACGGACAGACGTACGGACGGACAGACGTACGGACGGACAGATGTACGGACGAACAGACGTACGGATGGACAGACGTACGGACGGACAGACGTACGGATGGACAGACGTACGGACGGACAGATGTACGGACAGACAGACGTACGTACGGACAGGCGTACGGACGGACAGACGTACGGACGGACACGACTAGATCGACTTAAAATGTCATGGCGATCCAGAATGTGTATACCTTATGAGGTCTTAGACGAATATTTCGATGAGTTACAAACATAATGACGTAGTGACTAAACCCCCATCCTATGGTGGAGGGTATACAAATTCCACAAATATCGAATTTGAACACCTATATACGCAAAACTACCTGGCATATTCAAACCAAAACTCACATTTACAGTAATTGGAATGTTCTCTATCCACTTGCATTCATAAATTAATATTCCGATTATATTGACTTTTGCCATTTTTGATCATTGTCGTGATACTGTGCGACGTTGTCCTATATTGATTCTAGGCAGATTTCTATCGATCACCGAGATTATGAAAAGTTCAATGTGGAGGCTATCTAGATGGGCTACGAAAAATGGGTTGAGGACCAACCCAAGGAAGATGGCGTTGGTGCTCTTCACTCGTATATATATGAGATACCGGATTTGAGACTCTCGTCTTTGGACTGGACCACTTCGTAGTTGTCAAGGGAGGCGAAATACCTTATCTTAGTCCCCGATTCGAAAGTGTCCTGGAAAAGGAATACGGAGGAAAGGTGCCGAAAGGCGATGTGCGCCTTCTACACCTGTAGAAGGATGTGCGATTGGAAGTGGGGAGTTAGGCTGATACTGGATGTACATATAAGATAAGATAAGAACACACGGACCGAGGAAATTCGAATAATGGGGGCGTTAAGATCCACATCGCAGGCGGTTTTGGAGGCGATGCTGAATTTTCAACTTGTTGAGGTATATATTCGGGCTGTGCCGCTAAGGTTATGCTAAGGCGAAGGATAGAAGCGCATGCTGATAGCAAAATGGACAAGGCCCCTGCTCCGTTCTGGAGGCCATTGTTGCAAGAAAAGGGGTCAGGCTATCTGTCCCGAATTTTGAAGAGAATGTTAGGATTCGCTTTCCCGGAAGGGAGGAGTGGTAGACGGATGATGTGTTGAGTTGGATGAAACCTTGGTCTTCACCATCCTTCACTCTAGGATGGAGTCAGGAACGTTACTGGGAGCTAACTAGGAGACACCCGTCATTGGTATGTTAGCTAGACTGCCGGACGAGTGCACGATCTTTCTGTCAAAGGTCTGTTACGTTTGGCCGCATTAGATATTCAGAGGATGGACCAGCCTCCTTTCGAAACTCCGAATATATATGGATAGTATGGCGCCCTTCAAGGCTTTGAAATCAAGGACGATGAGGTCGAAGTGGGTGGCGGAGTGTTGGCCCCGGATACATTGGGGATCTGGGAAATGAGCAGGATAAAGCACATGACGGGAGAGGGTTTTCCACGGCAAAAATACCTGTGGCCGGCCCTGCACACATGGCTTTTGTCGAACTACTGAACTTACTTCACTTAAACCATTATTATACCCACCACCGAAGGATGGGGGTATATTCATTTTGTCATTCCGTTTGCAACACATCGAAATATCCATTTCCGACCCTATAAAGTATATATATTCTTGATCAGCGCAAAAATCTAAGACGATCTAGACATGTCCGTCCGTCTGTCCGTCTGTCTGTTGAAATCACGCTACAGCCTTTAAAAATTGAGATATTGAGCTGAAACTTTGCACAGATTCTTTTTTTTGTCCATAAGCAGGTTAAGTTCGAAGATGGGCTATATCGGACTATATCTTGATGTAGCCCCCATATAGACCGATCGGCCGATTTAGGGTCTTAGGCCCATAAAAGCCACATTTATTATCCGATTTTGCTGAAATTTGGGACAGTGAGTTGTATTTGGCCCTTCGACATCCTTCGCCAATTTGGTTCAGATCGGTCTAGATAGGGTCTTAGGCCCATAAAAGTCACATTTATTATCCGATTTTGCTGAAATTTGGGACAGTGAGTTGTGTTAGACCCTTCGATATCCTCCGTCAATTTGGCTCAGATCGGTCCAGATTTAGATATAGTTGCCATATAGACCGATCCTCCGATTTAGGGTCTTAAGCCCATAAAACACGCATTTATTGTCCGATGTCGCCGAAATTTGGGACAGTGAGTTAAGTTAAGCCCCTTGACATACTTCTGCATTATCGCACTGATCGGTCCAGATTTGGATATAGCTGCCATATAGACCGAGTTATGAGTTTTGCACCGGATTTTGACGAAAGGTGGTTTACATATATAGCCGAGGTGGTGGGTATTCAAAGTACGGCCCGGCCGAACTTAACGCCTTTTTACTTGTTTCTCATCCCATTTTTTTTTTGGACACAGCACTGAAAAACTTGTCATTGAAATTGGCTTAGATTGTTCATCTTTAATTCAATAATCTTGTACTTCAGATTATTTTAATTTTTAAAAATTAAATGGTCTTCATTTTGTCATTGCTAATGTTAATGCTGTTGTTATAACCTACACCACTACTGTGGTATAGGGTCTTATAACTTAGTGCATTTGTTTGTAACACCCAAAAGAAAGAGAGATAGACTCTTTGATAAGTATAGCGATTGACTCAGAATCACTTTCTGATTCGATTTAGCTATGTCCGTCTGTCCGTATGTCTGTCCGTGTTAATTTGTGTACAAAGTACAGGTCGCAAATTTCATCCAATCGTCTTAAAATTTGGTACAGGCATATTCTTCGGCCTAATGACGAAGCATATAGAAATTGGAAACAAGTAAAAAGGCGTGGAGTTCGGCCGGGCCTAATTTTGGATACCCACCACCTCGGGTATATATGTAAACCTTTAAATCGAGATATCGGTCTACATGGCAGTTATATCCAAGTCTGGACCGTTTTGCACCAAGTTGCTGCAAAATGTCGAAGAGCCTAACACAAAGCGCTGTCCAAAATTTCGGCGAAATTGGACAATAAATGCGCTTTTTATGTGCCCAAAACCATAAAACGAGAGATCGATCTATATGACAGTTATGCGCCTTTTATGGCCCCAAAACCTAAAACCGAGAGATCGGTCTATATGGCAGCTATATTCAAATCTGGACCGATCTGTGCTATATTGCAGATGTATGTCAACGGGCTTAACATAACTCACTACCCCAAATTTCGGTGACATCGGACAATAAATGCGCCTATATGGCAGCTAAACCGATCAAGGCCAAATTGAAGAAAGATGTCGAAGGGCCTAAGGCAATTCACTGTCCCAAATTTCAGCAAAATCGGATAATAAAGTTGGCTTTCGTCAACCTAAGACCCTAAATCAGAAGATCGGTCTATATGACAGCTATATCCAAATTTGGACCGATCGGGGCCAAATCAAAGAAGGATGTCGAAGAGCCTATCACAACCCACTGTCCTAAATTTTGCAAAATCGGTTAATAAATGTGGCTTTCGTGGGCCTAAAACCCTAAATCGGAGGATCGGTCTATATGGCAACTATAACCAAATCTGGGCCGATTTGGGCCAAATTGACGAATGATGTCAAGGGCCATAACGCAACTCACTGTCCCAAATTTCAGCAATATAAGATAATAAATGTGGCTTTTATTGGCCTAAGACCCTAAATCGGCGGATCGGTCTATATGGGGGCTATATGAATATATAGTCCGATATAGCCCATCTTCAAACTTAACCTGCTTATGGAAAAAAGAGAATCTGTGCAAAGTTTCAGATCAATATCTCTATTTTTGAAGACTGTAGCGTGATTTCAACAGACTGACGGACGGACATGGCTAGATGGTCTTAGATTTTTACGCTGATCAACAATATATATACTTTATAGGGTCGCAAATATTTCGATGTGTTGCAAACGAAATGACAAAATGCATATACCTCCATCCTTCGGTGGTGGGTATAAAAATCGGTTTAGATTTGGATATAGCTTCCATATATATGTTCGTCCGATTGGCAGTATTACAGCAATAAAATGGTTATTTGTTAACCGATTCTCTTGAAATTTGGCAGGAAGGATTTTCTTATAATTCTCGATGTTACTGGTAAATTTCATAGAAATCGGTTCAGATTTGGATATAGCTCCCATATATATGTTCGTCCGATTTGGAGTAATACAGCTATAAAATGGTCATTTGTTAAGCGATTCTCTCGAAATTTGGCAGAAAGGATTTTTTTATGACTATCGATATTACAGGTGAAATTCATAGAAATCGGTTCAGATTTAGATATAGCTCCCATATATATGTTCTTCCGTTTTTCACTCCTAGACCCACTGCAAGCACATTTATTGACCAATCATTCCAAAATTTTTTACCACTCTTTCCTGGACGAATTCCACAATATCCATAAAGTTTGGTCGAAATCGGTTCAGATGTAGATATAGCTCAAATGTATATATTAGTCATATTGTGGATAATTTGTTTGTCAGACGTAGTTATTACATTTTGAACATATTTGCTTTGCTCGAAATTTGATACGGATTGTTTAATAATCCATCTGAAAACATGCACGAGGTCCGTTAAAATTGGTTCAGAATTAGATAAAGCTACCAATTTGTACTTATAAGGTAGGTGTAGGGTATTATAAAGTCGGCACTGCCCGACTTTTGCCCTTCCTTACTGGTTTTTTGTTGTTTCATAATTTTCCATTTTGCCTTATAACACTTTTATGTTTACAAAATGATTGTGTGATTTGGTCCTAGTCCATGTTTTCTGCCTCCCATACACAATGTTTTTTTTTGGGGGGCGAAAAAAAATACTAAAAATGTTTTTTTTTTTTTTTGAGTGCGAAAGGAAAGTGTTAGACAAATAGCCGTAATCCTGCACACAAAAAAAATATTTCTAGTTGCTTTATTTGTCTAAGCCAAACCATAAAATCTTTTATATTTGCAATATACATTTAAATTTTAGGGATAAATCATATTTTTTAACAATGCTTTTCAATTCAAGTTAAAAAGCTTGCAGTTTAAGCGCAAATAGTTTGATAATTTAAGGGTGGTTCTATTCAGAGTACTTGACCATATTCCGGCCAGCCAAACTTAAAGCTTTTTGGTATATTTTTATATTCGTATTTATTTTTAAAAGGAGCGTTGCATTCATCTTCCACAAATTTCAAATTAATTAAACTTTATTGATTAAAATATGACAGGAATATTTTTTTTTTACAGTGTACTAGTAAATTCCAATTCCTTTCATGTAGATATGATGAAGTGGAGTTTCATGTTTTATACGTGTTGTAATTTGAAAGCTTGTTGATGTTAACCCACCCTGTTGCTATTTTTGTGTTGTTTTTGTTGACTTCTTGCTTTATTTCCCTTTTTATCAAGGATTTGTTTCGCTCCCCTGATTTTTGTAGCCAACACTTACATAAAATACAACAACACACCGGAAACTTACAACATGAGTACTTTTTTGGATGAGGCAAAGCCACATTCGAAACCTCAAACGACTTCACCCGCCTCAAAAACAATACTTTCACCGGCTCTAGGCGAACCATAAAAAACTCATTTAAAAAACTTTACTCGAAACTAACGAATGACAAATTGGATGAGCGCAACAACTGGTTGCTGTGTAGGTAGCGTCAACGGCCTAGCTGATGGTCGTAAACTTCCACCTTGACATTAGAAATGAAGTTCTCAATGTTCATGGAAAATAAAATGCTTGATTGAAAATTCATTGCATGTAAAAGCAATTTCTCAAGCGTTAAATATTTGTTTCTATTGCAAACGCTTTGAAAGTTGAAAGGGAGTCTTAGTGTCTTAGGCTTATCTCAAACATTAGGGGAAAGGTGGGTGTTTGAAAAGAAAAGATTAAACCTAAATTTAAACAGAAATGGAAATCTGTTTTAGCTTTACTCAAATAGTTTCCATTCGCATTTGGTTATGCTTGAAATGAAAACAAATACACTCTTTATGTGAGTTATTGGGTTGCCCAAAAAGTAATTGCGGATTTTTCATATAGTCGGCGTTGACAAATTTTTTCACAGCTTGTGACTCTGTAATTGCATTCTCTCTTCTGTCAGTTATCAGCTGTTACTTTTAGCTTGCTTTAGAAAAAAAGTGTAAAAAAAGTATATTTGATTAAAGTTCATTCTAAGTTTTATTAAAAATGCATTTATTTTCTTTTAAAAAATCCGCAATTACTTTTTGGGCAACCCAATATTTGAAACCAGTAAGTAAGGGCATAAGTCGGACGGTGCCGACTGTATAATACCCTACACCTACCCTATAAGCACAATGTGGGAGCTATATCCAATTCAGAACCAATTTGATGGGCCTTGGCGATCAAATGTGTTCAAACTGTACTAACTACGGTTGACAAATGACAACATTATGGCAAATTACCTAAAATCTGACAAACATATGTATAGGAGCTATATCTAATTCTGAACCGATTTCAAGCAAACTTCTCAGATAATGTACAAGTTGTTGAGGAAAGCGTGGTGCAAAATTTTAGCAAGATTGGTCAAATAATGCGCTTGCAGCGGCTCTTGAACAGTGAAAATCTGGCCATATACATATATAACAGCTATATCTAAATCTTGGCCGATTCCCTTGAAAATCACCAGTAGAGTCATGAGAAAATCCTTCCTGCCAAATTTCGTGAGAACCGGTTAACAAATGACTATTTTATTGCAATATTACTGCAATATGGAAGCTACATCTAAATTTGAAGCGATTTCGAGCAAGCTTCTCAGATACTGTCACAGTCGTCGAAGAAAGCGTTGTACGAAGTTTTGGGAAGAATGGTCAATAAATGCGTTTAGTGTGGCTCTAGGAGTAAAAATCGGGCGATATATATTTATAATAGCTATATCTAAAGCTGAACCAATGTTCATGAAATTCACCAATAATGTCGAGAATCAAGAGAAAATCCTTCCTAACAAATTTCAAGAGAATCGGTTTAAACGACCATTTCATTGCATTATTACAGCAAATCGGACGCATTATTACAGCAAATGGCAGCTATATCCAAATATGAACCGATTTCTATGAAATTAACCGATAATGTCGGGAGTCATATGAAAATCCTTTCTGCCAAATTTCGAGAGAATCGGTTTACAAACGACAATTTATTGCATTAT